>NW_021318775.1:2613002-2657800 GCF_001605985.2 Dendrobium catenatum
AACCTTGGCCCGCCACGCCTGCGCACGAGGAGGGGTTCCCTGCCCCCTCCTGCTTGTGCCCGCGAGCAGGCCTTCCTAACACCTCTCCATTTTTGCAAAATTGTAAAAAGTTTTGTTTTTTTATATTTATATTAAAACATATAGAATATTACAATTAATTACTAATTAATCCTATTATTTTAATCAATTTTAGTTTAATAATATTTAATTTAATTTAATTAATTTAACAAAATGAATAATCTTAAAAATATCTAATAATCAATTTCCATAAATAAGTTATTAAATCAATAATGAATTAAAATAAGTTATTAAATTAATACTTAATTAAACTAAGTTATTAAATTAATGATGAATTAAAATAAACTACAAATTTATTAATTAATTAAATTATGAATAAATGAATTTTTCAGGAATTTTTTAAATCCACCGGAAAATCTGTTAGAAATAAGTCCGCCGGAAAATTTATCAAGAAATTAGTTGGAAATATTTCAGCGTAATCCGTCGGAAATCTGTCCGAAAATCCGTTGAAAAATAGTCTGTCGGAAATCCGCTGGAAATTACGTCGGTTATAGACGATTTTTCTGTAGTGGATCAAGGAAAATAACTTGTTCATGATTATGATTAATGATGTTCCAAAAAAAATCCCATTAGCATAGGCGGATCCACATTGGCCTAAGGGTGGGCAAATGCCCACCCTCAAAAAAATTTTTTTTAATATTTAGAGGGAATTTTTTAGAATATTTTGGGTATTTTGCACATTTTGCCCCCTCTAAAATAATTTTTTGTCCTAATTTTATCAATCCTAAACATCTTTGTCTATTTTTTTGCCCACCCTAAAAAAAGGAGCTGGATCCGCCCCTGCCCATTAGTCATGCTTCAGGTCTTCTTCTAGTTGTAAGTTTTGTAATGCAAAAAATCTTACTACCCAAATTACTCTAGTCTAAAAAATTAAAATTAAGAGTGCAACTGATAGGATATATAAAATTCAGATCTTAAAACACTTATGAACTTAATCAAAACTTTCTAAAAATTTCATAACTAGTTTATCAACGATATTATTTATAATCAAAGTAATCATCTCATTGATCAGATGATTCTAAAAGTTTCTAACAACATTAAGAAGGCTCGTCGCCATGGCCGTCGCCATGGCCGCCACATCCCTTCAGCTGGTGTGGGAGGTCGCCTGTTTGATTGACAAGTTGATCAAATGTCCTGTAGCCTATGATTATCATTATGAATAATATTTTAAACCCTCTCTCTCTCTCCAGTGAAAATCATGAGATTTGTGCAACCCAAAAGATTTCATTATTAATGTAATATTAATATCAATACAGAATTGTTAATCAATGAACTAAATATTTCTCCTTTCTAATGTACATGAAAGCCCGGACTTTATTTTAATAGAATAAATAAACCACATATACAGAGGTCATCATGCATACTTTCCTTCTTACCGAATCTGCATGCAATCATCTCCCTCTTATAAATTTCTGTCAACGTTTTCTTTTAATCCAAAACAGAGCACCGTATCACTAATCATTTCTCTATAACAATCACAACATGCGGCGGACTCTCAGCGCCGGCGATTGGCTTCACAGCGCCGGCTTTGCGACCATGCTCTGGCCATTTGAACTCCGCCAACCGACTAAGCTCCTCCACCGCGGCGATGATGGGATTAGTACATCTCACCACTTCTGTTAACAGGGAGGCGGTTGTGGCTGATACGAGCACCTCCAGCAAAGTAGAATTTTCCGCAGGAACCAACGCCTTCACTCTGCAAGCAGCCTCCGTCGCCATAGCCAGGTGTTTTCCGGCGGTTGAAGACCACTTCATCTCCCGAATTGAAGTGGCTAACTCAACCAAAGCCTTGCCAGTTTCCTTGCTCATTTCTGCACAGGCAGCTTGAACCTTTTGCTTGAATTCCAGGTCCGTGGTTGTCTGAGAGGATTATGTATTTATTAGTAAAAGATGAGTAGATGATCTAATAGAATGGAGAAGATAATTAAGCCCTTAGTTACCTGGTGGGACTGCTGAAGAGTGGAAATGTATGCGTTGAGAGCCTCAATGGAGCAAGCACAAGTGCGAGTGACGGCTCCGATTTTGAGGTACTGATTCCATGGATGACGGAAGCCAAAACGACCATGACCGGGTTCCCATCTTGCAAAGTTTGCCTGAATTACATTTCAGAAAACATAATTAATTAGCCTAATTAATCAAAAAACATTTTGCACAAAACCAGATTTTAATCCAATATAATACGAATAGCTATACTCAAATTATGCGTTTTTGAACCAGAAATTTTTAGATAAGTATCAGCTCAAGCAAGGACACTTGTTTTCTTACCAGGGAATCCTCAGTGGCCTTAGAATTAAGCACGGTTTTGTAGCTTTGAAGGAAGGACTTGCCCTCCAGACTTCCACTTTCCATCTTCTCGCCGAAGTATTCCACTCCCATACCTTCAAGTTGGCATCACAGGAAAAGTTAGCAAAAGATCAAAGAATTAAATGTTTTATACATTCTATAGGACATAAGGGAGGTGCTGTTCTTTCTGATTCATCGAAAGCTCCAATTAATCCATTTTTAGTACTATATATATGTATATCCTACAACTGAATTGGGATAATCTCAAATAAGATCACTCATTTAGGTGTTTTTCCTCCCCCCGTTTGGCTTATTCTTGCGCAAGTGGGTTAAGTTGTTTTAGAACCTAAACCCCACTTTCTCAAATACCTAACAGATAATGGCAGTATCTTTTATTAGTGGTCACTTAGAACTCATATTTTCCAAAAGGTCCTAAATATAAAAAGTAAAATTAGTTTTTTCCAGATGAATTTTTTATATATAAATTATTAAAATTAACTTTATATATACATATATTTTTATCTAATAAAAATTACCGTGGACCAAAAACAAAATTCCTAGTTGCTCACCTTCCAAGAAGCATGCGAGCTTGTCAAGATTGGCTGCCACCAGCATATGGAGATCTTCACCAGCCCAAACTGGGAAGACAAACATGGAGGTACAGAGGCAAGTCGCTACTCCAATGGCTACAGTCGACAATCTCTGGTGCGCAAGTTTGATAAGTTCTTCCACTCTGTAGCTCGATACAGCCACAAGACTAAATGTTAGTATAAATATCGTCACCCCGTAGTCATATCTCGCCTTTATCTGTGGCACAAACCGGGAGAATGTAGCCATAGCCGCTGCAAGCATAAAAAGTTATTTAAGTATCACAACATTAATGTTTCATTAATATAGTAACTATAATGTTTTGTTCCTTACCTAGCATGAATACAAACACGCCGAGTAGTATGGGTTCTCCTTTGTCACCGGCAAGCGCGGCCAAGTGATGTGCGCCCAAGCCAAGTGCTCCGGCGAGCAATGTTGCAAATGCCCGGTTGAGGCCTTTGCTCAACGTTCCACCTGAAAATTTAAAAGCAAAATTTTGTTTGAGAAAATCATGAAAAAATTATTTTAAGAATATTGCATTAGGATGGAATAAGATGTATTTAGATTTACGATGAGATTAGCGTTTATATCATCATGAACTATGTGAATCTTAATGCAAATCTAATAGCTTTCAAGTCCATCTTGATGTAAATTATGTTTGAATATCGCCACGTAATATTTTTCATATAAATATAAATATTTTTACATACCGACGGTGTATTCCATAACGACAACAACGGTGAGCACCGCCCACATAGTAGAAGTGCCAAGCCCATGAAAGAGAGGATTGACATAGTAGAAAATTGAGATGAGAGTGAGAGCTAATCCCACTTTGAGGGAATGAAAAACTCTTCTTGGGTCATCTTTTCCAATCTTCCTAATCTTCTGGGCAAATTCCTTGAGCTTTTGTATTGAATCAGAGATGAGAAATGGGCACCATGAGTTGAAGCCAACCTTCTCGTTAGTTCCAGCAGCGCTATCCATAGCTAATCTTTTTCTGATAGAAGCGTTTTGGAGATAAGTTGTTTGCTCGGATCAGGTTGCCTTCTATTTGCTTGTTGCTGAGAAGAGAGATGATGTTTGTTGTGAGAGCATGACACGGCAATGGAGCATTATATATAGGAAAGGAGACGAAAGCGAGGGAATGTGCTGGAGGCGGCTATGTCATGTCATTATTAAACTATGTAATAAAGAAATAAAAAAAAGGAAGCGGCTTTTGATCTACAGGGCAAGCATAACTAGAAGGTGACGATTGCTGTTTGGTTTTTTGCTTTGCAAAGTTTTGAAAATTTGAATGTTGAATGGCTAATGCTGTTATCATATAAGCTAGTGCAATTATATATATACTCCATGTGATATTATTGGCTGTAAGACAGTAAGTGCAATGTCTTATTTATCATTTGAGGAGTTAAATGCAAGCTATTGAAATTTTACAATGTTATTTACATAATTCATAAGTTTAGTAAAATTATTCAAAATTAAATTATCAAAAGAAATGTAAATCAAAAGCTAATCCGTTCCAGCATATTTGTGGTTCATATTCTGACAGTCCTACCGTTTGTTATGACATAAGGAATATTAGAGGGAGGTGGTTGAATTTAATGAAATATGCTCGAAGTTGGGGCTCAAGCGGTGGGATGTTTTACTCTTAGAGAAAGAATGTGAAACGAGTATATATACGTGAAAAAGTTGGAGTGGCTCTAGAGGCAGATAATATATAAAGTTACCTTAGATGGTTTGGTTACATAAACCTTTTTCTCTCTTGCATATAATTAAGGATTATGTATCAGAATTTTGTTAGTGTAATATTGCTTATTGCATTTTACTTGGGATAACTATTTTATTATTTTTTAAAGCTTCTACACAGAATATAATTTTTAAAATTTGTTGCTGAAAGTGGCTTTGAAGTAAAATATATATATTAAAAATAATGAATAGTGATCAATAAAAATTTAATTATAATTTGTCACAAACGAGGCCTTATTCTTTATATAATATTTTATATTGAATAATGTGCGGTAATACAAAGTGGTATTTATCCAAGAAATTAAGTTGACAGGCATATATGCACTATAACTATTTTCTAAAAGGAGAATGGCAGCCTCGAAGCTTTATATATTTGATTCCTCAGCAAGGCCTGATGAGCTTGCTCGTGGCAGACAGACTGGGCCTACAAGGCAGCTGCGCTGAGGATGCCATGGCGCTTCCAGGTACCCCGCCGGGAGGAGAAATTCGAACTGTAATCTGTAACAAGTGGAAGAAGAAAAATACATTAAAAGATCAGCTGGAAGTGGCTGTCTCAAATATCAACGGTGAAAGAGAGAACCACTATAAGCCTGTAGATGATCAGCTTCAATTTTTTTTATTCTGGGGAATGTAGGTGTGTAGCCTCCTGTGTGCCCATTTGTCGCATGCAGGTGGTACGAAGAAGGATGCGGCTGTGGCTTGGTGCGATGGAGATGGAACCCACTCGTTAAAAAGTGTTTGGTAGGAAGTACCTACGAAACCTTTATATTAAAAAAGTAATAAGAAAATGCTTCATTTCGACAATGTAAAGTGGCTTTGTAAAGACATTATCCTTTTTAAAGTAAATTAGCTTATTAAATCAAAATAATTAATGAGATCACTCGCCATTCACTAGGGGCATTTAGTTGTTTGTAAATAGGAGAAATATTTTATGTCCAAAGCAGTCCATATTAGGGCAAATTATTACATCCAGGGTCCGGATTCGTCCGGACACCAATCCAGACGCGTCACATCACCAAAATACACCTGGTTCCAGTTTATTTAGGTGATATGGCGCGTCTGGACTGGATGTCCGGACGTAATTTGCCCCATATTAGAGGCCATTTATTTTTGTTTTTTTATGTATTTTTTTAGCATTTTATATATCTATAAATAAAGGATAATGAGACATATTTTAGATCTTTTCATATGCACCAAAAGTATTTGGCTCATACCCTTCTTACTTCTTAACTTGCCTGCTAATAATAGTAGGTATCATCAACAGGTTAATTTGAATTCAACAAAAATTATTTTTCGATAAACATGTTTAGTTTTATTTAAATCAACAAATGTGCTTGAAAAATTGGTATATAATTGATTAAAGATTCAAAACTAAATAGCTTAAAGTAATTAACTTAAAAATACATAGATTGGTTGAGAGTTTTAGCTCTCAACTAAGAGGGCTTGGATTTGAAGCTTACGTATGTGATGTGTGCATGTGTATGAGTTTACCTTCATTGACTCAAAAATCCTAAAAATATTTTAGCTTAAAAATATTTTATCATGAATAAATCTTTTAAATATGATAAAATAGTTTTATTGATACGTTGTAAAATACAATTCCTTAGTAATTTATCCTATGAAACAACTTTTGACACATATGGCTTACCATGAAATAGCAAAATTCTATTCAAAATAATTGTTCCTGGTCTCTAGCTAACTTTCTCGTAAGGAAAATGCAAATTAAAATCAATTAAAATATATTGAAATTAAAAGTTTTGGTTTTTTTAGCTAACACAAGTACAAAAAAAATATGTAAATAGGAACAACATGCAAACTAAACAAAATTACATCCTTTAATCTAGTTATTATCGTTCGTCATATTAAAATTTATTCAATACTTCTTTATTAAGTCAAAAGTATCGACCATTGAGACTTTGATTAATTGGGATGATTTTCTTACTTCTTCTTAAAACTTTTTTTTTTTTTTTGTGTTAAACAGCTGCTTTAAGAAGCAATAAGAAAATCATCCTACATGAAACCCCAGTCTACCACTAAACTATTTGGAATATCCGTCTCAACAGATGTTATCATCGAAATTACAATAAAATCATCTTTCTCTTTATTTTGTAACTTTGCTTTGACAATTTCATTGCTGAAAATACATCTACTTATGCTAGTTGAAACATATAAAGTTAAGAGATCCGTCTAATCAATCAATTAATAAGAGAATATGTTTGATTTTGATTTTTTTTTTTTTTTTTGCCAACGATTTTTATTTGAATTAATTATTATAAATTTTATATGATATATATACACACGCATTTTGGGGCCGAATATCTTGGGGTGGCAATTGGCCACTGGTATTACAGCTAAAGTTTTGTGCTAAACGCTTCACCTTCACACATGCATTGAAAACTAGCTAAGTAGGTTTGGGTTTTTAAAGCCAAAAACCACACAAGTTGAGCCCTACAAGTGCCTGCAAATGCCAGAAATTGCCTGTGATATATCGCCCACTCTTTTATGCTCAGTGCATATTTGCATTTATATGCATGAGAGGAAGCAAGCACATATTTTGGTTACGAAATAGTGGACGAGAGCTTCCATCAGATTCTTACTAGAACTTGTTCATCAGCTACATTAGCTTTTCGTGCTACAGCCAGCTATTTCTAGTGTCAGACCAAGTTGTAAATGTTCTTTTCATTTTGAGGAAAACAGCAATGACGCAACATCACACGCTCAAACTTATCCGAACCTTTTTGTGATTCCTTATTTTTTCGTACGTCGGCTCTATATGGGATAATTTTTTTATTACTTCTTAAATCAAATTTTAGCACAAAAATCTCTCAAAACAAAATTTTAATATTTTTTTATTATAGAAAAGAGAGGAACTTTATAGAAAGTTCTTTATATTGTAACAATTAGGTTGAAATATGTTAGCGCAATTTTAATAGAGGTATTATCAATATAAATAATGATGATGCTTTTAGGTTTGTATCAAGCAAAAGTGGGCAATAAAAATAAGTTATCTCTTTCATCTTCTCTCATCTTTTTCTTAGCCTAAGTAGCATCTTCCATATTTTTTTTCTCTTTTGTCTTATTGTTATAAAAAACCTTGCCATTTAAACAAAAAAATATTTATTAAAATTACTATATTTTTTTATGAAGAAATGAGGGTCATGCACGGCTCATTTCTTTAATCAAAAGATGTATATTTAAGTCTTACAATGAAAATTTGAAATAGCCAAAATTAATTTTTTTTAAAGCAAAAAAGCTACAAACAAAACTCTCAATAAATAAATAAAGCGAAATAGTAGATAGTAAAACTCAAAATCATGTGATGTAAAAAAAAATAATGCTTAGAAATTCCAAAAGAAATTTGAAGATAAGAATTATATGGACACTATTATCCAAGTCAAAAATCATCAAGACAAATTGAGTATGTCAAAGGTTGAACATATGCATCCGAGCGTATATAAAATCATAGTAGTAACCATTTGAATAAACAATCGTATGATTTAGATCAATTCCTTCACCCAGGTTAAGCGGTTCTCAAGTACTTGAAATAGTGAATAGCATACCTACCATTATTCAATTTATATTATCAGAGTATTGAGTACCCGAATTTAAAGTTCAGCATAATTGGACAAAAATATTGGCCTTACATAGCCTGAAAGCAATATGCAAGTTTATTATTATTATTATTTATTTGCTTAGTTGTATGAAATAATACTGATATTTGACAATTAATATTAATCTAAATTTAATCTAGTTAGATAGCTCACACATGAGATTTGTTATCTATTTTGGAAAATTAATACCTCAAGATGTTCATGGAATATGAGATAAACTAATAGTAATTATCATAATTTTAAATATTTTTACAAAATGACTACTAATATCTTCTATTTTGATTATCTTAAATAAAAAAATTTTAGGTGGTTGCCTCGACATAATGTAAAATTAAAAAATAACTTTGAAAAGAGGCTCAAATCGCTTACGAGAGATTTTTTTTAATGATACTAAAAAGTCAGGCAAGCAACCCATGTGGCTTTGAGAGAGTGTATGCGGCGATTTGACTAGAGCTTGGGCCTTCCCAAATTATACACTAGTAAGAGGGACGAGAATAAGCAGAATAATAAGTCACATTGTGAGAGGTGGTACAATTCAGTGGGTGCTTCTACTGGATTGGATGTCAGGTATCATGGTGATTGGTTGTACAATTCGTTTGAATATGAATCTGATTCTGAGTCATATTCAGACCCTAGTTTTGAACTATCTAAGGTTCGTGATAGACCTTTTACGGTATGTCCTCTTGGGAAACCTTGGAAGAGAGGTGGTAGAAAAAGATAATTCTTTTCCAACTTTGAGTGTTTGTTGTGATTGGTCGGATTGCTTTGATTTTTATTGGAAGTTGCAGGGCTGTGATGTTGCCGGGGCTCGTGTCCTCGTTGGCTACCTTGTGGCAACCATTGGTGGTTCTCATCATTTCTGGATGGTCCTTGCGCTTTCGAGGATGCTGGGAGCCTCGACATCCTACTGAGCCCTTCTTTGAGATTTTAAAGCTCTTTGTTATTGTGTCTGTAGTTTTTTATTGTTTTTTTACTTTTTTCAGGTTTTTCCTGATCCTTATGTTGTAACCTCTTTTTATTAGTTTTAATATTATGGTTGTTTGTTAAAAAAAAAAGTCACATTGTGAGGTTTTAGGGAGTTCCCTCCATACTAGTGGTCTAGTGCTCCACACCGAGCATAGACAACGATTGGTAAAATTTTAACTCTTATTACAGAAACGACAAGTTAATCATCATCTTTTCAAATTAATTTTTTTTATTGTCTTAACATGATTTTTTACATAAAGAGATACTTTGTAGAGAGTTTATCGCAGTGGAGTTGTATATACACACACATCAATGTCAAGAGAATCCCCGGTGGGTTGATCAAATATCAAAAAAAGCTTATGTATGTTTTAAAAATTATAGAGCGTTCATGTATACAAATTTTATCTTTATAAATTTATATGTATTCCATTTCTCTAGGGATGATTATATACAAATTCAGGAGAATTAACCTTCCATTAGTGAGGGATCCTCTTCGAGATCCATACAGTTCTCCGACTAAAGCACGTGTTCACAAGCGATAGTATGCGAGCAGAAGGGGGGTGTATGAATTAGGCTCCCAGGCAAACATATATGAGACAAAACCTTCCAACTTAGTAGCCCATGGTGATAGTCAGCAAAAAGGTGGCTGCTGTCATCTAGGAGATACATCACATGCGACAAGTAAAGGCAATATATGACACAACAATCATAGATGAAGGCAAAGCTCAGGTCATATAGGAAACAACAACAAAAGAAGAAATTTCAGGAGCCTAAGCCTGAGGAGACTGAAGACAATTAAGCGTACTACATGTATTGTGATTTGTGATGAACTTAATGTTAAAATTGACAAAAGAATTCAGAACATTTTATAATCTAATATTTGTAAATAATTTTCTGAAATTAATGATTATTGTTAATTATTGTTGGCTTAGAATGTCAATTTTGAGTTATACGAGTTTTTATATAATGTGTTGGAAGATGACATGAATTGCAATTGGTTTTCATGTAAATAGAAGGTCAAGAGCTTTTTTTAGTATTTGTTATAACATTATGATTGATTTCATGACGGAAATCTTTCATACAAAGAAAATGACAATCTTGCGGACAGAAAAACTCAAAATTTTTGGCAGAAATGTTCGCCGGATATATCCAACAGAGAATTTAGATAGAAATTCTAACAATCCCAAATATTCCAATGGATTTTTGTTTGTTAGTCTAATGTTCAATTTTAATCCATCGACAAATTTTCCGATAAAAAATTTCAGTCGGTATATATTTTCCTATGTGCATTAGTGCAGGAAAAAATTCCATCAAAAATCAACTTTTCCAATAGAAAATAGTCGATTTCTGGTGAAATGTCTGTCGATAATGTTTGATTTTCCTATAGTATGTGCCATATACCAAAATTCTAAAAGCAAATTACATTATCTTAAAGTACATGGAAAGCTTCTGATCAATATTATGCTAAAAATATATTTTATGATGCAAATCTAATGTGTTTTGCAAAAGACTATACTATTCATTTTTTTATGATCATTTAAGTCAATTAAGATAAATACACACAAATTATATATATAAGTTTTGAATTATGAACTTCTTGATTGATAGCAAAAACATCCGACCAATAGATCAATGTGATCTGCGTATATATTCCTTGTTGGGAATAAGGCAAAGACTAGCTAGCTACTAGCTTAAGCTGGAGTTTACATGCCTTGTTGGTTTGCACTTATCAGAACCGATAGTCCACAGATCATTTCCAAAGAGAATCCTATATATTCCCTCTGGCCTCTGACTACATTCTGAAGTACTCCTATATATATTCTGCAAGATCAAGGTGAAAGTTTCTGAGCCATTAACTCTAAATTTTGATCTGTAATTTGATTATATCAAATGAAAAAAGCTTTGTCTGCGTATGCAGCCATGTGCTTCGCACTTCTTCGTAGCTCGGCATGCATGCCTGCCTTCTCCATAATATTCCTCTTAGATATCAGGATTGCCACTTGCAGAGCTTAGTGCCTAAGTACAGTATTATGTTCAGAACCTTGTTAAATATTAATTAGCTTTAGACAAATTTAATGATAAAAAGGATATTTAAATATTTACTTTTACATTATAATTAAATGTAATATTTTATCACAATATTTTTATCTTAAAATTATGTTTTCTGAATAAACTGTTACTATCGTTTATATGGACAAAAAAATCTAATCATGATATTTGAATGTAAGAAAATATTATCTTTAGTTAAAATTATTTTTTTCTTTCGCATAAGTAATTTAAAGAGTTATTGTTCTATTTACGGCAAAAACTTTCTACAGGAATTTTTGGGATTTCTTTTCCGAACAAATTCTGGCTGCTCTATCTAGTCTAGGATTTTTTGGGATTTCTTTTTTAGCTCTTTTGAGCAGTAGAGTGTTGGAGATCTATTAAGGACTTGTACATCTTTTTTACTACAGGACAGTTTCAATTGTCTTAACACGACATATTTCAAACGTGCATTCAAACAAGGGACTAAAAATATTTAGATAACAAATCTAGAAGAAAAAAATTACGAGACATAACTGAGGAGGATAAATTTCTACTACGAAAATTCAAGCTTCCACCCTTCTTAAAGCACACGAGTGATGGACGTAGCTCGTCTTGCTTGGGAGCATTAGTTAGGGGTGTCAATTTTTGACACAATCCGAACTCAACTCGGATCCCACTGAAAAAATTCGAGTTTGTGTCGACCCGTTTCTAAAACGGGTTGGCTTTGAGTTTAGCAAACCGACCTATTTCAAAAATCGGGTAGAGTTCGGGTAGACCCGAAAACCCGAAAAATGACTTGGAAATGGTCTTCTTGCGTTGCCTGACACGTCACCTTGGAGCAACGTGACTCCCATCTCTTTGGTCTCCACTGCCGCTGTCAGCTACCACTCCGCTGCTGCCGTTGTCGTTGCTTTTGCTTTGCAACAGGGTCGGGTCGTGTCAACAACCCAGCGGGTTGGGTTCGGGATGCATTTTCTGACCCATTTTTAAAAAATAGGTCAGGTTCAGGTCATGTCAAATAGCGTCAAGTCAGTTCCGAGTTCGACCCGTTGACCCAAATTGACACCCCTAGCTTTAGCCACCAACTAAGAGGTCTTGAGTTCGAAGCTTACGTATGTGATGCATGCGTGAATTTGACTAAATTCGTCTAAATATCCCAAGAAAATTAGACATGTGAAAAATTATGGCGTGTGGGTAACAAGTTCTTGCTTGGAAGTCATCGTCAGGTGGCTCTGCTTCTACCCTGCAAGTGTTAATGAAAGACAAATAAATAAACAAGATTAGTCGGCGATGAATATAGATATTTTATTTTTTTGGAAAAAATTAGGGGCCTAAGCACAATTTCATTAATAAAAGAGAAATACAATAAAAGAAGTATGCTATACGTATACCATTGACCAAAAAGTGAAAAAAGGACCCGGAAACACTGCTCCACACAAAACGAGCATGAAGAAAAAGAAAAACTTGCTGTAGAAGAAGGCGGGAGGGCTTAAACTCACAGGAATTAGAATGTAGTCAAAACGAAAACAGCATCCGGGATCATATAAAGCGGAATGACTGCTTTTGGTCAGCAGAAAGAGAATCCCTGGTTGCCACAAGGTCCTTCCCAGAGATTTATTATTCTGTGCGGGGAGTCCAGAGATTAATAAAAATAGGTCATGTCGCCTAAAAAATATACTGCGCTTGGTACGGAGCTCGGCACCCGTGCTCGTTACCGCTCGGATACCGAGCACTTAACCGGACAGGAGAACCATCCGGTGTCCACACATAATAATAGCTCATTCCGCCAAGAATATATAATAGCTCCTTCTGAGGTGGTGAGTTGGATATTACTCCAGCACTCATCATTGTCCAAGCAGGGCCGGAACCACCTAGCCTCCCCTAAAAAAATTAAAAAATTATTTATTGCATTGATATTTAGGTAATTTGTTCCGCTCCATTCTTTTTTTACTCTTCTCTAGTAACTTCCGTGTTAGCCACTTATTATTATATGCAAATAATCTATTGTTTTTCAGTTATATAGTTGCACATTCTATTAATGCTCTAAATTATTATTTTGTCTATCTTCATATTTTCTTGGGTCTAAAATCAAATTTGTCTAAATCTAAAAGGCTTTTATTTTTTCCTACTTCAGTTATTAACCAAAGCTTTAATTGCGATAACATTGGATTTAAACTTGGCTCCATTCTCATTTCCTATTTGAGCATTTCCTTACTGTTGGCTTGGTGGAAGCAGAAATTGGTCTCCATGATCGGCAGACTTCGACTCCCTAAATCTTCTGTTATGAATTATTTATCATATTTTTTTAGAATTAGGGTTTCATCACCTAACGCTATTTCAAGAGAATTAGATCACTTACCTCCAAATTTCTCTTTCAAGGGAATTCTGATAAAAGGCTGCGTATGGATTGTTGGGAAACAAAACGGCTGTTACGAAAGGATAGAAACTGGCCTCTTCTCTATTATCCCTCTTAATTCTATTCATTAAAAAAATCCTTTGGAAGTTAATCTATGAAGAAGTAAACAAGAAACGAAAACAGAGAAGAGGAGAAGCACACGGATCAAAATAAAGAAAAGATTTATTATTCTGTCGTTCTAAGATACAAGCTAATAATCCTATATATAGACTAGACAAGGACACTTGAGCCAACCTTAAGGTGACAAGTGTCAAGATATATTTGAGTACAATTTATTTAGCTGTAATAATAATACATAGAATTTGGTTTTCAGCATATTTCTTCTCCTTCAGTTGCCACTGCTGGTTCTCTTTTCTTGCAGGTTACATCAGTTAGTATCAAAGCTTAACCTGGGAAGAATGGCGGAGAGAAGCAAGGAAGTGGCTGCTGATGATGAATACATTGAAATCAATCCGGACAAATAGGTGAAGTATATTGCTTGTAGACTTAAAGGGGCGCTAGTGCGCGTTGGACACAACTCATACAAATGCGTCAATGAGAAGGTAAAGGTCAAGTGTGCAATTCGGCAGTTGGTCTCAGATGAAATAGTTATTAAGGGCACACTTCGTTCCTATGAATTTTGAGTAGATATTACATATTAAGTACTAGCATTGTAGACAAGGAGTTCGTTCTGTGAATGAATAAACTGAAGAGTTTTATAAATTGAGTGCGAGGAATAATCTCAATGAATCCACTAATCAGTTGGTAGCCCGATATATCAGGGGTTTTGAAGGAGAGCATACAAGACAAATTAGAGCTGAATTCTATGTGGTCCCTATCCCAGGCTATTAATTTTGCGCTGAAGAAAGAAATGTTGTTCAATTGTCACTCCAAATTTCGTGCCAGTAGGGGACATTTTTTGGAATTGCCATCTGAAACCAATGGAGGCCAAAATGCAATTAAATTGCCAGCTACATCCTCATCCACAGGTGTAGCTAATCCCCCAAATGGTTCGGTCATGGCTATTTCTGATCAGAAATTACAACAAAAATTCAAAACTCAAGCTCGAGACAATCCTTATGCTAAACCAAACACTCTCAAGTATTTCTGATGCTTCCAACTAGGACAAAAATCCAGTGAGCGTCCCCAAAGACAACAAATATACTTATTGGAGACCGAGGAAGGTGATGACCTGAGCAATAATGAAAGTAAAATGAGACAGCAGAGCTCATTGGAGATGAAAGTGAACCATTAGTTTGTATCCTTGAATAACTGTTACTTGCTCATTGACAAGCTATTAAAAATCCACATCCTCACAAAATCAACTGGGTGAAGAAAGGAGTGGACATTTTGGTCACGGAGATGTGTCGCGTGACCTTTTCTATTGGTAAACATTGTGCATGCGAGGTGTAATGTGATGTCTTAGACAAGGATGTGTGCCATCTTATACTTGGCCGACCATGACAATTTGATGTAGGGGCCAACTATGATGGTAGGGCGAATGTTTATCAATTTGAATGGAAAGGGCGCCGACTGAGATTGCTACAAAGCTCAAATGATTCAACAATTACTCCACCTGTAATTCTTACAGTAATGCACCTTGTATCCGATTCCACATTGTTGCATGCGGACGTGAGTCCAAGTTTGTACTTGCTTTTCTGATAACATAAGAGAATCATGGAGGACAGCAATTCAAATGCACCGCACCCAGAGTTACTCCATCTCCTCAATCAGTTTTGGACATTGGTCCCGAAGAACTATCGGGCGAGCTGCCTCCACTACGATTGATTCAACACCAAATTGACCTTATTCCAGGTGTCATTCTTCCTACTTTACCTCACTACCATATGAGTCCAACAAAGCATGAGATTTTGCGGCAATTGGTTGATGATTTGCTTAAAAAAATTAATCCAATCCAGTTTAAGTCCATGTTCAATTCCTGCACTTTTGGTTTCCAAGAAGAACGGGCACAGCGAATGTGCGTAGACAGCCGCACTTTAACAAGATCACCATTAGGTTCAGATTTCTTTTATCATGGGTGGATGAACTAATTGACAAACTAGTGGGATCCTCTATTTTTTCTAAACTATATCTTCATAGCGGATATCTCTAAATTCGGATTCGTATTGGCGATGAATAGAAGACAGCGTTCAAAATCCGTCAAGACTATATGAGTGGAAACTGGAAAGTAATGTCATTTGGATTATGCAATGCACCTTCAACTTTCATGAGGATAATGAATGGGGTATTTAAACCCTTCTTGAAAAAATTTTAAGTTGTTCATTTCGATGATATTTTGGTTTATAGCCACAACCTGGACGAGCATGTTGTTAGACAAGCAATTTACTTATATGCCATTAAGTCTACACGTGGCACTATCCTATTTGTATCCTGTTTTTACTTTCTTCTATATAAACCATTGTATACTGTACAAACATTTAATGAAATCAAATTCCATTTTCTCGGTTCTCTCTTTTCTTTACTTCCCATCTTGATTTCAATCAAGATTACATGGTATCAGAGCAGGTTCTTGCCTGAAGCCATCTTCTCCTTCTCTTTTTTCGGTTTCTTGCACCGTCTAAATTCCTCCGGTCGACAATGGAATCATCTTCCTCATCAACCACCACTCCCATCGCCGCTCAACCCACCACTACAGCGCTTCTAAACGAGTCCCCTATTCCGCAGCAACTCAAGTTCCTCATGACCAGCATCAAAGGCATCGTCTCCACTACTCTCACCGCCGACAACTACCCCATGTGGCGAGCTCAGGTATTCAAATTATTCAACGCAAATAGATTCTCGGGCTTTCTTGACGGATCTTGTACTTGCCCTTCTCCCACCGAACCACCATCATCCACCATGCTATCCACACAAACATGGAATCTTCTCGATCAAAACCTCGCCGCGGATCTCTACTCCATAATTTCCCCGAGCATCTTACCATATGTTCTTTCCCTTGAACATTGCTCCGACATTTGGGAAACTATTGCTCGCCGCCTGCAATACTCCACCCGCTCAAGAACAATTCAACTCCGCAACGAACTTCATCACATCTCCATGAACAATCAGAACATGTCGCAATATCTTCTTGCGATCAAATCCCTTGTCGATGCCGTCGCCGCAACCGGCTCCCCTCTTGACCCCGAAGAAGTTATCTTCTACACTCTTAATGGTCTCCCACCGAAGTATCAAGCATTCAAAACGGCGATCCGGACAAACCTTCAACCGCTAAGTCTCGACGACTTATACACCCTTCTCTACAGTGAGGAGATAAATCAACTTCAAGAAACCACCAAAGAACTTCAGAACTTGCATCTCACCGACCCATCCACAGCCCTTACAACCTACAGAGGCAGCAATAGGGGACGCTACTCCACCAGCCGTGGTCGCTCCTCCGGCCGGGTCTCTCGCACTAAAAACGATAAAACTTCAAACCGGACAATCACATGTCAAATCTGCTCCAAACCTGGTCATAATGCTCTCAAATGCTGGCACCGGCATGACCCGTCTTACACTGAAGAATCCCATAAAACTGCCCTGTTTACATCTCCCGAATCAACCAACTCCAATGACTGGTTTCTTGATACTGGCGCCACCAGCCATCTGACTTCCGACTCATCTCAAATTCAAGCAATCAAACCATACAATGGAGCACAACAAATAACTCTCGGCAACGGTAACCAAATACCAATCCAAAGCTCAGATAAAGGAATTCTCCCTACCCCTACAGGTAATCTCTACCTCCAAAATCTTCTCCATGTTCCCAATCTCTCCTTCAACCTTATTTCAATTCATCGCCTAACCAAAGATAATCATTGCACCGTCAGTTTCTCCGCTAATGGTTTTTTGATCCAGGACTCGACAACGGGTCATACGCTCCTTAAAGGTCCTTGTCTCAACGGTTTATATCCCATCCGCTCGACTCATCCAAATACGAACCTCGCTCTCTTTTCAGCTCAAGAAATCCCCAACCTGTGGCATAAACGTCTCGGCCACTCGTCGTCTCTCATACATCAACACTTGTACAATTACATTCCCTCTATTAGCAAGAATAAACATATGCATTGCAACTCCTGTAAGCTGGCCAAGAGCCGTCGCTTAACGTTTACCAATTCTATTACTAGTATCTCTCGCGCGTTCGATTTAATACACTCTGATGTTTGGGGTCCAGCCCCGGTTCCGTCCACGCAAAACTTTAAATATTATGTCTCTTTCATCGATGACTACACCAAATATTGCTAGATCTATCCTTTGCACAATAAATCGGACGTTTTCACCAAATTTCTCAAATTTAATAACATGATCACACGACAATTTAACGCAAAACTTAAAACCTTTCGCTCCGATGGTGGTGGCGAGTTCATAAACCATCAATTTCAATCTCTTTTCAAACAACTCGGTTTCCACCATCAATACACCTGCGCTTACACCCCAGCACAAAACGGTGTGGCTGAACGGAAGCATCGACATATTCTGGAAACAACTCGCAGCCTTCTAACTGATGCTCACCTCCCACACAAACTCTGGGTTGAAACTATCCTAACGGCTACTTATCTGATCAACCGCTTACCCACCCGCACCCTTAATAACATCAGCCCATATCATGCTCTCTACCGCAAGCCCGCTACCTACGATCACCTCAAAATCTTCTGCTGCTTGTGCTACCCTTAGCTCAAACCGTATAGCAACTCCAAATTGTCTCCCCTGTCCACACCGTGCGTTTTCATCGGGTATGCGACGTCCCAAAAAGGCTATCTCTGCCTTCACCCTCAAACCGACAGAGTTTATGTATCTCGGCACGTCGTGTTTAATGAAGCTATCTTCCCCTATCATCAACACTCCAACAACAACAGTTCCTGCTCTTTACCGAACCCCCTGCCTCCTCTCCTCCTAGTTCCTACACATCTGTCATCTAGCACAAAATCAAACATAGCACAGCAATCTGGATCTACCTCTATACCTTCTATCAATCCCTCCAATTCTCATAACACAAATCATACTCATCCTGACACACCATCTCCCTCTCATAGCACTCAGCCTATCACCCAGAACCAACCTCTTGCTCAACTCACACCACCCCGTCCACAGAATCATCACATGATCACTCGGTCCAAAACCGGAAAAACTCAAACCTCGCACCATCTTCAACT
Source organism: Dendrobium catenatum (assembly GCF_001605985.2). Taxonomy (NCBI): domain Eukaryota; kingdom Viridiplantae; phylum Streptophyta; class Magnoliopsida; order Asparagales; family Orchidaceae; genus Dendrobium; species Dendrobium catenatum. The sequence goes on from NW_021318775.1 coordinate 2,631,848, forward strand.
TACTCCACACCACGTCTGATCCAGACCCAGATCCCACCACCTACGCCGAAGCTGCTCGCCATGAACATTGGCGGCGTGCCATGTCTGATGAATTCCAAGCTCTACAATCCCAAGGTACGTGGGAACTGGTCCCTTCAACTCCTCTTCAAAATGTCCTAGGATGCAAATGGACATTTCGCACGAAGCTCCTTGCCGACGGCACAATCGCACGGTACAAAACTTGACTGGTTGCTAAAGGATTCAACCAAGAGTATGGGCTTGACTACAATGAGACCTTCAGCCCCGTCGCTAAAATACCAACAGTACGAATTCTCCTCGTTATCTCGCTTCATCACGGCTGGCCGATCCATCAGCTCGACGTATCCAATGCATTTCTCCACGGGCATCTCTCGCACACCGTTTACATGAAGCAACCACCTGGCTTCACCGACGAGCTCCATCCAAACTATGTCTGCAAACTGAAAAAGGCCCTCTACGGCCTCAAACAGTCACCTCGTGAATGGTTCGCTATGCTCTCCGGCCATCTCCAAACTCTCGGTTTTAAGCTAAGTACTTTAGACACCTCCCTCTTCATTTACAATACCAGCAATGTAACCATGTATTTCTTGGTATACGTTGACGATATCATTATTACAGGGAATTATCCAAAGACTATCAAGAAAACCATAGATAATCTCAGCTCCAAATTTACAATGAAAGATCTCGGAGCCATCTCACAATTCCTGGGCATACAAGTTGTACCCACATCCTACGGTCTCCACCTCAATCAAAGTAGGTTCGCTCGCACCATTCTATCCAGAGCAGGTATGACAAACTGCAAATCTGTATCTACACCATCTCCACCCAAACTCTCTGTTACACCCGCAAATACTAACGCATTTTCCAATCCGACTCTCTATCGGCACCTCGCTGGATCGCTGCAATACTTGACCCTCACGAGGCCTGACATTGCATTCGCCGTCAACAGAGCATGCCAACACATGCAGAACCCAACCATTGCTCACTTTGAAGCTCTTAAACGGCTACTCAGATACATACAGGGAACTATCCATTCCGGTCTCCCTCTCTTCCACGACAAGCCCACTCTCCGCTCTTACGTCGACTCAGACTGGGCAGGCGACGAAACGGATAGAAAATCAACCACCTGATTTTGCAACTTTCTCGGCTCTTCTCTCATCTCCTGGAGTGTAAAGAAGCAAACCGCAGTCGCCCGGTCCTCCACCGAAGCAGAATACCGAGCCGTTGCCGCAGCTGCAGCCGAAATCACATGGATACGCTGGCTGCTTCAGGAACTGCGTCTACCCCAATCTGAAGCCACCACGCTTTTCTGCGACAACGCCTCCGCCATCGCCTTAGCAAACAATCCGGTTCTACACGCACGAACCAAACACATCGAAGTGGACTGTCACTACATTCGCAGCTGCATCAAGGATCAAAGCATTCACGTTCATCACATAGCCACCAAAGATCAACTAGCCGATCTCTTCACCAAACCGCTACCGGCACCACGATTCAAATTTCTCTCCGCCAAGCTCGTCACTCCTCCGGAAGCTCTAGCTTGAGGGGGCTGTTAGACAAGCAATTTACTTATATGCCATTAAGTCTACACGTGGCACAACCCTATTTGTATCCTGATTTACTTTTCTCTATATAAACCATTGTATACTGTACAAATATTAAATGAAAATCAAATTCTATTTTCCCGGTTCTCTCTCTTCTTTGCTTCCCATCTTGATTTCAATCAAGATTAAAGTAACTATGGCTTTTTTAATCAATGCAGTAGTGGTCGAATGCCATTGAAGGATAAGCTGAATTTCTTGTTGTTCCTCTCCCTCCACACATGGTAAACAATGCAGCAAATAGTAAGACAAAGGAAGATGTTGCAATGTCTAAGGCTTGAAGTAAGGTTGGTCTGAGAAGAAGCTAGGCTGCTGAAATTAATCGAAAAATTTGCCAGAATCAGGAAAGTGTAGTCACACTCAAAGAAGAGGTGATTAACACATTCAGAATTCGAATAACATAGGCGACCACCATTAATAGCCAACCACGCAAATATAGAGGATCAGCCAGTTACAGACTTCTTAGTCAGAATATTAGAGATTTTGCGAAGATGCATAGATGATTGACATAAAATTTTAATGGCAGTTTCCGGCTGGTTGTAAATGAAAACTGTTGTCGCGGTAGTAGTAGCAGAGGAGTGCAAATGTCAGCTACTCTACTAGGGAAGTGGGAAGTAAGTTTACTAAATGAGCTGGGCTCTACGCTGGTGAAATATTAATGTCAGCACCAAGTGTTAGAAAATTATCACATCAAATAAAATATTTATAAACTCACTTTTTATAAAATAGAACTCTTGTGCTCAAACAGCATGTTCTTTTGGGTAGTTCTTTTTATTTATTTTTTTCTTAGAAGTCTTATTTGTCACTTGATGCTTAAGCATTACAAGAAGCATATTGAAACTCAAAATGGTACACCACATGTTGTTCATATTAGGGCTGTCAAAGTCCGGTCACGGGTCGGGTTCGGGTCGAATTCAAAGCTGACCCGATACTATTCAACCAGATCCAAACCGAACCGTTTTGACAAACGGGTCAGTTTTTCAGACCCTAACCCGACCAACTGAAGGTTTGGGTCAACCCAACCCGTAAGTCTACCGTTCGTGCGCTTATTTAGCCAATCCTGTAAATTTGCCCTCCATTCGCCCGCTTATTTAGCCAAATCCAATATATATGCCCTCCGTTCGTGCGCTTATTTAGCCAAATCCCATAAATTTGCCCTCCGGCCGGGCAGGGGCAAACACGACAACTGACGAGTGGTGACGCGTTAGCCGGTAAAGCAATAGAGAGCAGACGCATTAGCAGGCGACACAATAGCGAGCAGGCGCGTTCACTCAGGGTCATTCCCGAGGTTTCGAGTTAACCCAATCCGATTTTTGAAACTGGTCGGTTTGTTGAACCCAAATCTAACACGTTTCATAAACGGGTTGCTAACCCGAATTTTTTGGGTCTAGTTCGAGTCGATTTTTCAGGTCGTGTCAAATATTGACACCCCTTAGAACTTATGTTCAATTCATTCCTTAAATAAGATGAACATGAATAGATCATTATTGCAGCTTCTGCGATCAATCACCACCTCCAACTACTGTCGTCAGATACCACCACCATTTGATACCACTATCCTTCTCGTATCATATTTCAATATATGTCAAATATGTCATAGCAAATTTAAAAAAAAATGATATATTTAATTAATATATAATAAAATAACCCTTTTATTTTATAGTATATATATATAGAGTTATAGTAAGACTAGATAATATAGAAACTAGACAGAAAGCAGAAGAGAGCTACACCAAGTTGAATAACAAAGTGTGAAGGCTGCTATTTGTTCGTTGTTTGGAAATTGACCAAATTGATGAAAATCAATTTGATGTCAGATCCTTTGTATCTGTTATTCATCGAGAGTCTTCAAAATATGGTAAATAATATTTACAATCTTCTTTGATTTAAAATTTCTATGAAATAAAAATATTTATAATTATTTTAAAAATATATTAAATTTTAAGATATGAATATCAAATTTAAAAAATATTTGCGCTCATAATTTTTTTTTTTTTGGGTGTAGAATACTGAGAAAATGAAGATGTTTATAATAATTTAAAAAAAATTTAAATTTTAAAATATTTATATGAAATATGGAGATATGAGACAACATTATAAAAGTTGAGAATACAATTATTTTTTAAAATCTATTTTTTTTAGATTTTGTATGATGAATTGTTTTAAATAGTTAATTCATGCTATATTAGGATAAAATTTTAAATTATATTTTTAATAATATTTTAGCGACTTCAAAGTTTTGAATAGAAGAAAAAATGTATTGTGAAAGGATGTTTCCATGAAGCTCGTCTTGGGTTCGAGTCTTACATATATAATTTGTTTGTGAGTTTGACTTAAAAAAATGATTTTTTCAGCTCATCGGTAAGAGGTATTGAGTTCAAGATTTTCATATCAGATGTCTATGAATTTGAGATTTAATTCGCACAAAGTTTAAAAAGAAATTAAGGATCCCTGGAATGTTATCTCTATGAGCGCACAAAAAACACTTACAAAAATTAAGCTTATTGTTTTTAACTTTTTTGGATTTTTATGTAAAAACTTGATGTCTTCTATTTGAATGTAGAATATCTTTATATAAATACTAAGATGTTATAGTCTTTATCATTAAAAATTTTCTGATACACAATAAAAATAATCTGTTCCTATTATAAAAAGCTGGCATATATAAATAAAAAGAGATTTTCTTTTTGAAAAAAAAAATTATTTTAATGTTATTTGTGTTGTAATTTAAAATAAATATATTATATAAATAAATATTAAAATTAGATGTAAATCTTCCTAATATAATGCAAAATAATGATATATAGAAAGAGAGCAGAAGAGAGCTAGACCAAGTTGAATAACAAAGTGTGAAGGTTGCTATTTGTTCGTTGTTTGGAAATTGACCAAATTGATGAAAAATTTGTTGTCAGATCAAGAGTCTTCAAAATATGGTAAATAATATTTACAATCTTAATCATTTGTACATCTTTGATTTAAAATTTCTATGAAATAAAAATATTTATAATTATTTTTTAAAAATATTAAAATTTAAGATATTTAATTACATCAAATTTTAAAATATTTGTGCCCATAAAATTTTATTTTTGGTGTAGAATACTAAGAAATTGAAGATGTTTATAATTGTTGTGGGCTAAAATATACACGACAATAGAGTGAGATTGTTTTTCGTCTTTGCATTACCCGAATATCCATCACACAAACATAAAAGATAAAATATCAATGTTTTAACGTGAAAAGCATGGAAAAGAGAAAAAAATCACAAAGCCTGACCAAGCTCAAATGATGCCACTAGTGTTTGAATGAATTACAAAGCTTGATCCTTCCTGTAATTCAAAGGTGAAATTACAATAGTAGAGAGAGTCAGATGGAAGTCCGTTATCGGTCAATGGTTGGGCGAAAGTTCAGCGTCGATTAGTGTTCGGATGGAAGTCTGGCGTCTAATGCTAGCTGGGTGAAAGTCTAACATCAGTCAGTGGTTGGGCTTAAGTTTGGTGATTTTTTATGACTGGGAGGAAGTTCGACATCGGTTGGTTACTGAGCGGATGTTCGGCATTAGTCGGTGATAAAAAAAAAGTCCAAGTGACGGTTGGTGGCTGGTCAGAAGTCCGACGTCGATTGGTGATCGGGTGGAAGAACGCCGTCGATCGGTGGATGATAGGAAGTCAGGCTACAGTTAGTGGCCGAGCGAAAGTTTGGCGACAGTCGGTGGCCTTACGATGGTTAAGGAGGAGCTTTGTGGTAAAGGAAATCTCATATTTTCCTTCTTTTTTTCTCTGTCTTCTCTTTTTTTTCCTCACTATTTTTTGTTAAGAATTGGGGGTCTATTTATAATTTTTTAGGAGTGACATAGTTAGTAAATAAGGACAAGATCAAGGACGTGTTAGGAGTGTTTTTTATGGATAGTTGATATTGATTCTTTTTTATCATACACAGTTTGTTGAGCATTCCAGTGCCTTAATGATGTCGGAATTCGGCGATCTTGGGCTTGTTGGATTTGTCTCGTCGAGCTGCTCGATCCGACTATAACCAAGTCACATTTGAAAATTATTTAGTCATCTAAATTATGCTTTGAACTCTATGAACGTGCTTCAGGCCCTTCATTTGGACCTATTTGTTCTCGTATCGGATTGAATTTTATGTTGTTGGGTTTGCCTTTTTGAGAGGTTCAATTCGATTATAAATTTGCTCAAATTGGTGTTCATATGATCCCGAAATTAATTTCAGAAGTTTTCAATTTAAATTTGTCTCGAGATTCATGCCTAATCAAGATAATTTTTTAATGATATATCAATACTAATTTTGAAAATTTTTAAACTTTAAAATATTTATATGAAATATGGAGATAAGAGACAGCATTATAAAAGTTGAGAATATACTTATTTTTTAAAAAGCTTTTTTTTTTTTTGAGATTTTGGATGATGAATTATTTTAAATAGTTAATGCATGCTATATTAGGCAAAAAATTTAAATTTAGTTTTTTATAATATGTTCGCGACTTCAAATTTTTGAAAAGAAGAAAAAACGTATTGTAAAAGGATCTTTTCAACTCATAGACGCTGGTGTTGTTTCCCCGAATTTCTGTGGTGGGTCAGATCCTGGAAATGATTTTTCATTGGTTAGTGTTAGGCTGGTTTCTGTGGCCTCTCGTGGTAGATTCCGTGGCAGCTTCCGTGGCAGGGGACGACGTAGAAGATAATTTCATTTTCTCTCCGTGCTGGTGTAGTTTGGTTTTTTTGGATTTGGTCGTTTGCTGGTTGTTTTGGGCTATGATGTGGCTGGGGCTCGCATCCCATTGGTCTGCGTGTGGCAACCATTGGTTCAGTCGCTGTTTCCTTTTGGAGGGTCCGTGCCAGATTTCTGGGATGTTGGAAGCCTCGGCTGTTCAAATACTGAGCCCTGTTTTTGACTGCCTTTTGTCCTTTCCTTTCTCTGTTTGGGTTTTGTTTTTTCATTATTGTGTATGTAATCCTGGCTTTTTTTTTATATAATGTATCTTTTGGGAAAAAAAAAAAAACTTAAGTCTCATTTAGATATTATTTTGTATTGTTTTTTCTGTGTATGCACATAGCAAATAATAGGCTTTGCATTTATTTAATTTTTATGCTCCCGCATAGGTAAGTTAATTAATGTTTTTTCGCGCGATGGTCTTTTTTGCTCTGCTAGGGTTTCCGCCGCCTCCTTCTTCCCCGCGACTGTGAGCGATATTTTCCCATGAGAAAAATTCATGGAAAAACCCGCCCCTTTTTTTTTAGAAAAAAAAAAAAAAAAAAAAAAAAAAAAAAAAAAAATTTTATGCTCCCGCATGCCCTTGGATTTTTTGTAAGTTTCCTGTGATTCTGCTCGGTTTTCTTCCGAGGTGGTGTTGTTCTTCATCTCTTTGTTATTTTTTGTAGGTTTTTCTTTATGTTGTCTAGCTTCAAATGCTCCAATCCTAGCTTCCTCGTTGGTAAGAGCCGATCAAAATACTTCAAAGAGGTTTTAGTTGGTTCTGATGCCTTGGTGGATTTCTCTTATTTAAAAGTAACTACCCTAAGGGGTTTGCTGACGTTATGAATTTCTGAGGGAGAGGTGCTTCATCTTTCTAAGTTCTTTGATTATGTGATGAGTTGGAAGTTTTCGCTTCGTCGGACGGTTCTTGACGAGATTAGAAAAAAAATTCAACATTAAACTTTCGGATGAGTTTTATGTCACTCTATTGAATCATAACAATGTCTTGATCAAGCTTGCTAGTGACCTTGATTATGACAGAGTTTTTGCTCATAGATCTTATTTTGTGTTTGGGTGTTTTATAAAGTTGATAAAATGGACTCACTTTCTTGACTTATCAGAAGAGTCTCATATCATTCCTATGCTATTGTGTTTCTTCTTCTTGTGTGCTTATTTTTTGTGTTTTCCTTTTATTTCAATTTATCTATTCTTGTAATAGATAGAATCATCGGCATATAAGTTTTTATTCATATGATGTATTTTTAGAGAGCAGAAGGTTCTTTAAAGACGTGTAATATCTCCTTTTTATGAACGCATAGGCCCTTTAACGGGTTTTAACAAAAAAAAAAATCTTTGTATAAATACTAAGATGTTATACTCTGTCATTATAAATTTTTGGATACACAATAAAAACAATCTGCACTCATTATTAAAAGCTGACATATAAGAGGATTCAAGCGCGAACAAGATCAGGAGAAATTGTTCTTTGGTCGACCAACTGGTTTGCAACCTAATCTCAAAATGCCCTTTCACTTTGCTTCAGTTGAATTTTCTATCTAAGAATGATCCTATTACGAAAAAAAATAATAGGTTCTGCTACTTTTAAAATTTTGCTGCTATATGTATTTTAGCCTCATGAAAGTATGTAGTCAAATAATTAAAAATAAAATAAAATTAATTATTTTTTAAAAGATTTATAATGAATATAAAAGTGTATTGCAGCAATTTTATGATAAATTTAATTATTTTAAAGCTCATCATGATATAATTTATATTAGAGTATTTGTAGGATCTAAATTTATCTCTGGAGAACACCATAACTTAATGGCAGATTGGCTCAAAAATTAAGTGAGAAAAATTTCTTACTATGGGGAGTAAAATATTATAATAACTAAATAAATATTTTCAATAATATGAAGATTCAAAATATACCCCTTCAACAATAACATGAAAATTTTAAAAAATAATTATATGATTAAGATGGTTAAAGGTTATACTTAAAATAAAATGAAAATATATATTATATAATATACCTAGCACAAATTGATATAGACAAATGAACAAATTGGATGATGTATACGTGGATCATTGCCTCCGACATGGCCCCATATATTCTCAGGAGAGTGCATTGTGGGAGTCTTCGAAAGCAAGTATCTTGGGTGAGTCTTTAAGAATTGACAAGTATCATGAATATATAAAGGGAAGTTTTTTGGATCAAGAGACGAGACCATAGATGTGAGAAGCGAGTTCACCTAACATAAGAGGTTGTAAACTAGGAACAAGTTCAATCAAATAGATTGTAGTCATAAACTTCAAAAGTGTGCTCTCTTTATAGCTTGATTAAGGTTGTCTATGGTGGTGGGGGAGTGAACCTGATCGTGAACAGCTAGTGCAAGTGAGCAAGTCCTATTGAGATAAGTAATCCTCGGAGCAATCCATGCTATTATTTTTGATCGAGCTCTTCGAGCATATGTAAGTTATCTACATGCGTACGCATAAATTTTGTTTCTTCTCCTTCTACGTAAGTTATGTACATGTGGCTAAATCTGTGAAAAACTCTGTTTTGATTCAAACTGAATGGCTGATTTTAAAAGATTTCCTTTCTTCTCCTTCTAGTGGGGAAGAAATGATTATCATGAATTTGAGAAGGACTATTTTGTTCTTCGTGGTGTTCTTAATGCGGGTGGTAATAAGCAAAAAAAGAAAAGGCAAGAAGAAATAGGGTTTCTGTTTTGGCTCTTGTGATTACGTTGGTGGCTTTTGGTGTTTTGATGGACGACGATGAGGAGGCTCTGCTTCCCCTTGTTGGCTGAGCTGGCAGGCAACCTGGGTGCCTCGGCTTTGGATTATGGATTGCAATCGTATACTGTCACCTACGGATGGTTTGTTTTTGGTTGCTAGGTTGGTGCTGGGGGCCTCCACTCTTGGGTTGCCTTTCGTTGCTTATTTTGCTCTATTTATTTTTTGGGATTTTACTATTCTGTATCATGGGCTGTTGGTCTTTTGATGTTGTACCCACCCTTTTATTATTCAATGAATATTGATATATCCTCAAAAAATTATCTTGATCGGGCACAAATCTCGAGGCAAAATCGAGCCGGAAACTTCAAAAATTAAATCCGGGATCACCTGAACTCTGATTTCAGCAAACTTATAGTCAAACTGAGCGTCTCAGAATTATAAACCCAACGGCACCAAGTTTGACTCAATCCAAGCCCAAATGAGTCCAAATCAAGGACCTGAAGCGCTGTTGAAACGTTTGTACCACAATTTGAGTTACCAAATGGTTTCCGAATTTGACGAGATTATAATAAAATCGAGCGGCTTGACGAGACGAATCCAACGAGCACAAGATCACCAAATTCCAAAGTCATTAAGACATTCAAATGCCTAATAAACGGTCAATGATCGAAGGATTCAATACCGACCATTCCTCCAAACCACTCCATATTTACTCCTGATCCCTCATCTATTTATGGGTCATGCCACTCTAGAAAATTTATAATTAGACCCCTTATTTCTCTTGAGAGGGGATCGAAGCAAGAAGAAGAGAAGAGAAGGATATGATGGAATAACTCCTCGACCACCGCTGGAGTTCTGCCCAACACCCGAGTGACGCCAGAGTTCTTCCCAACGCCTGAGTGACGCTGGAATTCTGCCGGATGCCCGAGTGATGCCAGAATTCTTCCCAAGTGACGCGAAACTCTGCCCAACGCCGGAATTCTGCCAGACTTCCAAACGACGTCAAAATTCTGCTCAACTTCGGAATGACGCCGGAATTCTACCTGACCTCCGAAGGACGCCAACATTCTGCCCGATCTCTAAGTGACGTCGGAACTCTGCTTGACCTTGTAACTGACTTTCAATCCTAAAGAGTATTCTAATCGTCCTAAATTTTAAGGACGAGACAGCCTCTTGTATTTCAAGCAAACCCTAGTGGAACTCTTTCAACTGAGCGTGACCCCGTGGTTTTTCTCCTTTCAGGGTTTTTCACGTAAAAATCCTGATGTTGCTATTTCTCCTCTGTTTGTGTGCTAGATATTCGTACAACGCAGAGGCGGAAGTTTTTTAACTCTATCGCCGTGTATATTCTAGTCCGCAACAAATATTATTGTGTTAAAAAAATGGATAGGCATAAATTCTTTTATTATTATTATATAACTATCCTATATATAATTTTAAAAAATGGGATGTGATCCTTTAAATTTTAAAAGATAATATCAACCATGCATATTGCCAAGTATAAAATAAAGATTGTGGGCTACATAAAATTCTAATTATTAGAATTTAAAATATGAATGTAGTTTTATAAATGTATTATGAATCGATAATATATGTATGATCAGGTTAGCATGGTCTATTAAATGGGAACTTTGGTTATCAATTAAGATGTATTGAGTTTGAGTCTTACGTACATATATGATGTGCATGTGAGTTTGTCTTAATTAATTAGCATAAATGTCCTATGTATATTGAATTTTTTTGAAATATTAATATTTATTTGTATTTTTTTATTAAATTTTATATCTATTAGTTGTATTAAATACAAACCTAGGATTACTTTATTTACCTTAAATATTTAATTATTAGACACAAACCTATGTTGCTACCAGTAGTTTAATTTTGTTGTTGTGAGCTTTATTATTAGATCTTTCTTAATGGGCCAGTGGGGGCTGGCCCGAGGCCCCTGGGCCGAGGATCTTGAGAATACCGACAATCAATTGTAATTTTAAATAAAAACTTTGCATAAATTTGTTATAAATCAGCATTTAAAGCTGTGTTATATCTAAAAATCAGCATAAAATCTATATATATCAATAAGTCAAGGTACTTGTAGATAAAAAATCTTTCAAATATCATTTCTTATTTTTTTAGTCATTAAATTTTATTTAAAAAAAAGAGTGATATAGTTAGATGTATTACAAAACAGTAATGCAACAAAAAAAATCTTTTTTTTTGTTGACATTTGCATTTTATGTTTAATTTTTTCTTCTTTGATCTATTATTATCTATTATCATAAATGAAAGTGTACAATCAGCTATCTAGAAAATCAAGTTCAAGAAAAATTGGCCAAGTTCATGTCTTAATTAAACATGTTCAGTCAAGTCAAGCAATCTCAATCTCAGCTAAAGAGATTCACCAAGTCAACAAATGAACTCATCCCAAACCGATGAAAATATATTATAAAGTATCAAAAACTAATTAAGTGGACAACTTCTATCATATATGAGATCATTAATCGATCATTCATCTAGTTATACATATTGATCTGTTGGTTGGGAGCTTTGACTATCAACTAGGAGATCTTGATTCGAGTCTTGCGTATGTAATGTATGTGTGTTTTCCTTAATTAGCCTAAATGTTCCAAAGAAAAAACAAAAGTTATGCCAAAAGGAAATCCGGCCGCGGTCGATGGCCGGGCAGAAGGGTAGAAGTTCAACGATGGTCGGGCTGAAGTCCGACGATAGTTGGTAGAAGGGTAGAAGTTCAACGATGATCATCAGTTGGGCGATGGTCGGACGATGGTCATACAGAGGTCCGGTGACGGTTGGCAGTTGGGTGAAAGTCTGACGGCGATCAGTGAGAGGGTGAAAGTCCAACAATGGTCGTGGTCGGGTAGTGATCCGGTGATGATCGGGCAGAAGTAAGGTGAAATCGGTTGGTGGCCAGGTCAAATTCTAGTGGGGCCGGCGGCCGGGTGGTGGTCCGACAATGGCCGGGTGGAAGTCCGGTGATGGTCGACTGCTTAGTGGTGATCCGACGACAGTCGATGGAGGTTAGCTGACGATGGTGCTAGAGCTCTTGAAGCCTCAAAGCTCTCCAATCTCCAGCCAAATGTAGGCTTCATGTAGAGAATTGTGGTCTATTTATAGATTTTCATGAGTAGTATACCTCGTAAATACAGAGAAGAATTGGGGCAGGTTCGAAGTGCTCCATTGGATATCTCGCGCGTACTGATTCCCCCCATTATAGTGTTTTTCAATTTTTTAAATGTCTTAATGATGTCAAATTTCAACGATCTTGGGCTCATTAGATTTTTCTCATCGAGCCGCTTGATTTGACTATAAGCATGTCATATTTGGATATCACTTTGTCATCAAATTAATGCTTTGAACCGTCAAAATATATTTTAGACTCTTGATTTGGACCCATTTGGGTTCAGAACAAACCTAGCTATTTTGGTGTCTTTAGGTTCATCTCCTTGAGATGTTCATTTTGACTATAAGTTTTCTAAACCCAAAATTTAATTTTAGAAGTTTTCAATTTGGTTATGCCTCGAGAGTCGTGCTCAATCGAATGATTTTGATGACGTATGAGGTGTTTCTAATAAAATCTCAAAAAGTTTAACTATAGAATTCTTTTTTTTTGTGTGTGTGTGTGCGCGTGCAGTAATCATAGTAAAATTTAGTGTTATTATACAACTCATCTTAGCATGTTGGTTGAGAGTTTAGACTTCCAACTAAGAGGTTTTGGGTTTGAGTCTTTGTGTATGCGCTGTGTGTGAGTTTGCCTTCAATGGCCTAAATGTCCAAAAAAAAAAAAAAGTGTTATTCCTAGATAATTTGAAATTCAGCAAATATGCTTAATCTATATATTTTTGGCTTAATTGAAGGTTGAAAACAAAACTTTTAAACTTAACTTGGAAACAGTTCGAGCTCACTTATACGGTTATACCATTTCGAGAGTATATATATTATTTAAATTTCACGAAGTTCCTTTAAAAAAAAAGTTTTTTTTTTTTTTTAAACGACGTCAAAATTCTGCTCAACTTCGGAATGACGCCGGAATTCTACCTGACCTCCGAAGGACGCCAACATTCTGCCCGATCTCTAAGTGACGTCGGAACTCTGCTTGACCTTGTAACTGACTTTCAATCCTAAAGAGTATTCTAATCGTCCTAAATTTTAAGGACGAGACAGCCTCTTGTATTTCAAGCAAACCCTAGTGGAACTCTTTCAACTGAGCGTGACCCCGTGGTTTTTCTCCTTTCAGGGTTTTTCACGTAAAAATCCTGATGTTGCTATTTCTCCTCTGTTTGTGTGCTAGATATTCGTACAACGCAGAGGCGGAAGTTTTTTAACTCTATCGCCGTGTATATTCTAGTCCGCAACAAATATTATTGTGTTAAAAAAATGGATAGGCATAAATTCTTTTATTATTATTATATAACTATCCTATATATAATTTTAAAAAATGGGATGTGATCCTTTAAATTTTAAAAGATAATATCAACCATGCATATTGCCAAGTATAAAATAAAGATTGTGGGCTACATAAAATTCTAATTATTAGAATTTAAAATATGAATTGTAGTTTTGTAAATGTATTATGAATTGATAATATATGTATGATCAGGTTAGCATGGTCTATTAAATGGGAACTTTGGTTATCAACTAAGATGTATTGAGTTTGAGTCTTACGTACATATATGATGTGCATGTGAGTTTGTCTTAATTAATTAGCATAAATGTCCTATGTATATTGAATTTTTTTGAAATATTAATATTTATTTGTATTTTTTTATTAAATTTTATATCTATTAGTTGTATTAAATACAAACCTAGGATTACTTTATTTACCTTAAATATTTAATTATTAGACACAAACCTATGTTGCTACCAGTAGTTTAATTTTGTTGTTGTGAGCTTTATTATTAGATGTTTCTTAATGGGCCAGTGGGGCCTGGCCCGATGCCCCTGGGCCGAGAGATCATGAGAATACCGACAATCTATTGTAATTTTAAATAAAAACTTTGCATAAATTTGTTATAAATCAGCATTTAAAGTTGTGTTATATCTAAAAATCAGCATAAAATCTATATATATCAATAAGTCAAGCTACTTGTAGATAAAAAATCTTTCAAATATCATTTCTTATTTTTTTAGTCATTAAATTTTATTTTAAAAAAAGAGTGATATAGTTAGATGTATTACAAAACAGTAATGCAACAAAAAAATTTTTTTTTTTTGTTGTGACATTTGCATTTTATGTTTAATTTTTTTCTTCTTTGATCTATTATTATCTATTATCATAAATGAAAGTGTACAATCAGCTATCTAGAAAATCAAGTTCAAGAAAAATTGGCCAAGTTCATGGCTTAATTAAACATGTTCAGTCAAGTCAAGCAATCTCAATCTCAGCTAAAGAAATTCACCAAGTCAACAAATGAACTCATCCCAAACAGATGAAAATATATTATAAAGTATCAAAAACTAATTAAGTGGACAACTTCTATCATATACGAGATCATTAATCGATCATTCATCTAGTTATACATATTGATCTGTTGGTTGGGAGCTTTGACTATCAACTAGGAGATCTTGATTCGAGTCTTGCGTATGTAATGTATGTGTGCTTTTCTTAATTAGCCTGAATTTTCCAAAGAAAAAACAAAAGTTATGTCAAAAGGAAATCCGGCCGCGGTCGATGGCCGGGCAGTGGTCCGATGATGGGCGGGTTGAAGTCCGACAACAGTTGGCAGAAGGGTAGAAGTTCAATGACGATCATCAGTTGGGCGATGGTCAGACAATGGTCGTGCAGAGGTTCGGTGACGGTTGGCAGTTGGGTGAAAGTCCGACGGCGGTCGGTGGTAGGGTAAAAGTCCAACAATGGTCGTGGTCGGGCAGTGATCCGATGACGATCGGGTAGAAGTAAGGCCACATCGGTTGGTGGCCAGGTCAAATTCTAGTGGGTCCGGCGGCCGTGTGGTGGTCCGACGATGGTCTCGTGGAAGTCCGGTGATGGTCGACTGCCTAGTGGTGGTCCGACGACAATCTTATGGAGGTTAGCTAACGATGGTGCTAGAGCTCTTGAAGCCTCAGAGCTCTCCAATCTCCAGCCAAATGTACCCTTCATGTAGAGAATTGTGGTCTATTTATAGATTTTCATGAATAGCATACCTCATAAATACAGAGAAGAATCGGGGCAAGTTCGAAGTGCTCCATTGGATATCCCGTACTGATTCCCCCCATTATAGTGTTTTTCAACTGTTTAAGTGCCTTAATAATCTCAAAATTCAGCGATCTTTGGGCTCTTTAGATTTTTCTCATCGAGCCGCTTGATTTGACTATAAGCATGTTATATTTCGATATCATTTTGTCATCAAATTAATGCTTTGAACCGTCAAAATATATTTTAGACTGTTGATTTGGACCCATTTGGGTTCGGAACAAACCTAACTATTTTGGTGTCTTTAGGTTCATCTCCTTGAGATGTTCAATTTGACTATAAGTTTTCTAAACCCCAAATTTAATTTTAGAAATTTTCAAGTTGGATATGCCTTGAAAGTCGTGCCCAATTGAATGATTTTGATGACGTATGAGGTGTTTCTAATAAAATCTCAAAAAGTTTAACTATAGAATTTTTGTGTGTGTGCGCGCGCACGTGCGGTAATCATAGTAAAATTTAGTGTTATTCCTATATAATTTTAAATTCAACAAATATGCTTAATCTATATTATTTTGGCCTTGTTGAAGGTTTCAAAAGAACTTTTATACTTAACTTGGAAACAGTTCCAGCTCACTTATACGGTTATACCTTTTCGAGAGTATGTATTATTTAAATTTCACGGAGTTCCTTAAAAAAATTACTTTTTTTTTGTATTATATAAAAGAAGCAATTATTCAATCTTTATTATGTTCACATTACTATTTAGGGTATGTTTAGGGTGATGGTAGTTTTTGAAAAGGTAATTATATATTTGTTATGGAAAAAGTATCTTTAATTATTTTAAATTTGTTGTAAAAAATAGTTTCATAGTTTAAAAATTCTAGATAGCAGCGAGAAAATAATAGCAAAATAGAATTATAGTTACAGACTAAAAATAAAAAAATTAAAAAAAAAATTATCTCAAGCAGACCCTAATCAATAATATCATATTACAAAATTTATGTAATTATTCTTCAAATAGATGCTGATTCAAAATTTAAGCAATTACTCTTCAATAAACAAATTATTTTAAGAATTTATTTTTAGTGAATTTAATTCTAAATCTAAACAGGTCATATATAAAAGAACTCAAATACTCAAGCCTAATCTCCCAACTAACTGGTTAATGTGGGTGCTTGCGATAGTTATTTTTTAAAATTAAAATTTAATTATAATTTAAAATTTGAAAGAGTAATTGTATAAGATTTAATTTAAATTTTCTTTATTTATTTTTCCTAATATTATATTTGTTATGTGTTTTTGTTTATGCTTGTTACATGCTTTAATTTTTTTTTTATTGGTAAAGTGTGTGTTTTATATTTAGCTTTGCATAAAATTTCAACGAAGTGGACTTCGTTGAAATTATAGGATGTCAGAAATTTTATGTGGAAAACATATTGTGATTGTCTAAGTTCTATTTTAAGATAGAAATAGAGTATTCATAGAATAAAAAAAAAAAATAGATTGATAATTAAAATTTAACAATAGGGTTAAATGTTCATATAAGTATAATGGAGGTAACAGCTATTGTTGATGATAGTTGTCGATAATGATAGTCAAAAATGCAAAAAAGTTACTTAATTGTCTCAGCCCTATATCACACCCCTTTTGTACATAATTCAGGCTTAATAGATATAAAAGAAAGCATAGAGAAAAGTCAATTCACACGTGATGTTTTGGTTTGCTAGGGCTTTCCTTGCCCTAGCCGCTTTTCTTCGTGCTGGCCTCCTCAATATATTCGGCGTGATCAATTTTAGGATAATCTCCTTCTGTTATCCTCGATAGTTTCTGTAGTGCTTTGGTTTTTCCCGCTCGGTTCTTTTGTCTGGCTTTTTTCGATTAATGAGGGGTATTCGTTTGAATGATCATAATTTTTTTTAATGGGAGTAGCTCTTCTCGTTTCTTTAGAGATGCTTTATATAGTTCTTCTCCTTCTTCGAATTTACCTGACCACAAAATCTCCTCTCACCTAGGTTACTGTTATTGTGGATTTTGGAGGATGAAATCGTAGCGCTTGCTGCCCCCTTTGAGCTCACTTTGATAGACAAGTTCCCTAGTCGTAGGCCTTCTCTTGATGCAATCAAAAAAATTTTCTTCAACCTCAAACTTATTGGTGATTTCTCAATTACTGTACTCAACCCCAAGCATATTTTGATTAAAGTTGTTGACGATTTGGATAATTGTAGAGTGTTTACTCATCGTTCTTATTTTGTGCATAATTATTTTAAGAAATTGTTCAAATAGTCTCCTACATTTGATATTGAAGTTAAGTCACTCATCATTCTGATTTTTGTATATTTTCCTAACCTTAGGGCTCACCTCTTCTCTCCACATATCATTCATGACCTTGGTTCCCTATTTGATCGGCCCCTAAAAACTAATAATGCCACTTCCTCTGGCTCTCGGCCCTCTATCGTTCGTATTATGGTTGAGTTAGATGTAATCAAACAATTTTCTGATATGGTGTGGTTTGGTTCTGAAAACTTGGGTTACATTCAATCTATAGTCATGGAGGATTTTCTGTCATACTATTCTCATTGCAAATCATTGGGTCACTAGAAATTGGAATGTAGCATTTTACACCGCCCAGCTTGATTCCCCTCCCACTATGATCCCTCTTTCCGGTAATGTGGGTGAAAATATTTTAATGATGTGAATGACAATATTCAGGACAATGCTTATATTGATTTATCATTACATGAAAATGTGGATGAAGCGCCTGTAAGCCATTTGGATAGAGGGATTTAGCTTGTGGGGCATTCGGTTGAGCACGATTTGGTTTTGGTTGCCCCAATGCTTCTTCCTGTTGTTGTTTTTGTTTCGATGAATATTGATACTATTAATTCTAATGTAGTTGAAATTGAATTACATGTTCATGTTGTTAACAATGTTGGCATTCAATATGTTTCATCTTTGGTGGATTTAGCATGTTCAGGTCAAGAGGTTGGTGAGGGTTTTATTAACAAGGTTTCTAACAATTTGTCTCTTTTGCCTGCTCGTGACTTTAACTTGGTTGTTTCACCTATTAGTGTTTAGAAGGATCCTAAAGAAATTGTTCCAGGTTCCTGTCATGGTTATTTGGATGCGCTGAACGTGGGTTTATGTGATGTTAACATGGTGATGTTGAATGATTCTTCTAGTGGCTTGGTTATTGCTTTTGTTGACTCACCCTTGACTTCTGTGGAGCCGTCTTTGTCGCCCAATAGTGGGAGACATAATGGGAATGTGCCTTTTATTGATGTTTTGATTATGTTTATTTCTACTGATGTTTTGGAAGCTCAATTGGCTTCCAAATTGTTAGACACTTATGTGGATATATTTGATTGGCTGGATGGGTTTTTTCCTCGCCTTGCAAGGATGTTGGAGATGACATTGATGAGCCAGCAGATGCATTTCAAGAGATGTATAGTTTGAATGTGAGTCGTATTGTTAAAAAATCATTTTTCCCATGGTGATGGAAAACATCATAGGCGAAAATAAAAAAAGAAGTAATTTGTTGTTTTGGTTATTTTCTTCTATTGTTGGGCCTCATCTTGGTTAGTTTTGTTCTTGTGGCTGGTGTTGTTTTTTGGCTGGGAACTTGGTTTGGCTAGTTTTTTTTTTTTTTTTTTTTTTTTTTTTTTTTTTTTTTTTTGGCTTTTGATGTTTGGAGGCTGGGCTTTTTTGGGTTTTGGGTGGGTTGAGTGAGTTGGGTGTTGTTGTCTCCACATTTATTTTGGTTGTTCCCCTCTATGGGTTTTTGCTTTGTGAGTGGTTATGTAGGGGGTTTTGGTTTGTGGTGGTTCTATTGGTTGTTAAGCTTGTGTTTCCTTTTACTTTTGCATGTTTCTGTCTTATGTTTTCTGCATGTGACAATTTGTTGTTGTTGTGGCTTGTACTAGTGGCTTTTGTTGGTTGATGTTTCTTTGATTGGTTTTAGCTTTTTGGGTTTGTTCTCTTTTGCTCTTTTATTTTCCTATTTATTGTAATAGGTAGAACCATTGGCTCATAGCCTCATTGGCTTTATTTTAAAGGTTGTATTTTTAGAGAGCTTTTGGTTCTTTAAGGACCTGTAATTTTCCTGTTTATTTAACGTTTAGGCCCCTCCTAGGGGTTTTCGAAAAAAATGAAAACACTGAGACTTAATAGAAATTTTGATAAATTTGACTAGAATCCATTACATTCCATTGTACAGTCCATATTGATCCTCTTAATTATAAATCATTTATCAAACATTTAAATACCTAATTAATGTCAGAATCAAGTGATCTTTGTCTCGTTAGATTTATCTTGAGCTATTCGATTTGACAATAAGCATGCTTAATGGGAGGTCGTTTGGTCCATCAATTAACATTCAGAAGTTTTCAAATATAATTCAATCACTTGATTTAGACTCATTAGACTCATTTGGAGTCGAATCATCTTACTTGTAGCATCAATAGATTCATCTCAATGAGAATTTCAATTTGACTATAAATTTATCGAAATCGGAGTTCAATTCAATATTATACATTCAAATTTCTCAAGAGCTAAATTCAATATAGCTCATCAAAATTACAATAAACTCATCAAAATAGTACTTATTTCTTGGAATTATAACGAACTCATTAGAGCGCAGTCAGTTCAAGCCTTTACCACGCCCTATTCCAAATCATTTTTCAACGAAAAGTATGCAATCGCTCAATCGTTCGGCAGCCATCTTGACTGCCCAATGCAATGCAAGCCACAGATTCGTCTGCAAAATACTTGGCTGCGAGAGCAACTTGCAAGCAGCAAGGAGACGAGAATGGATCAATATTCAAACACGCGAGGCTTCGCACTAGGGGCCTAGGGGTCCCAAAATCTTCCATGACCCAAAACCCAAAATCTGACTCAGAAAGATTTTGGGTTTCAATCAACCTGTTTGCATAATGAATCGGGTTCGGGTTCGAGTTTTCGACCCATTTGAAAAATTGGGCCGGACTCGAGTTGATCCGGAAGCCCAAAATCAATCCAATTGACCCAATAATTTGACCGCGTTCGCGTCTAGTTGCATCATGCCATAACTGTCACATGTCGCGGCACCGTCAGGTCGTCGCGTCTCATAAGTAGTCCCTTCGCTGTCGCGTCAGGCTGCTGTCGCCATGCAGGTCGCTCCGGCAAGCCGAGGCGGCAAGACCGCACCGGCATGCCAACCGTCTCACAATAGCGAGACCCAAGTCGGCACTCAGAAGCTGCAGGTCGCACCGGCAGGCCGCTCCGCAGCCATAGGTTGCACCGGAAAGCCGGTCCGCAGCCGCAAATCACCTCCTCGCCTACCAAGGTGCTGCCTCATCCCGTGCTGGCTGCCCTCGCGGCCGCGTTTGCAACTTGGCATCTATTTTTGCGAGTTAGGTTGGATCAACTCGGTAACCTGCACGGGTCTGGTCCGGGTTGACAATCCTAACCCATTTGAGAAAACATATCGGGTTAGTATCAACCCATTTACGGCCGAATCAAATCGGGTTTGACCAAAATCCCGACATATTGACGGGAATTGACACCCCTACTTGAAACATCAGACCTTTTCATAAATAAAAAGCAACACAACTTCCCACGATGAAGTCACCATTTGATGAAAACTTTGAAAAATAAATCTGGAATTTTGGAGCTTTTCAGTCTGAGATTCTAGGTAAGATAGCCTGTTTGTTGTTGCCATTTCTTTGTTGACCGCAAACTTTGTAGACTTTCTTCTTCTCCTGAGAAATGTCAAAGTTGGAAAAGGAAAATGATTGAAGACTCTCTTTGCCGGCGGAGCTGTAATATTTTTCTGTAGGGAATATTAAATATAATAATTATGAGGGATAAGGCTTATCAGGGTTGAGAGTTTTGACAGCCATTGATTATTAATTTTTAATAATTATAATTAAATTTGTTAGAAGTCCAAAAAATCATAATTATGAAGATCATGTGTGATATAATATTACTTTTTAATGCAATTATATTTTTAAAATAATCATGAGAAAATATGAATTATTGAGCTCTTTAAAATCAAGAGAATTTTGACTTTATATACTTCAAAATTATTACTAATTTATGTTAAATCTAATATAGATTATTATGAATTAGTGTTAATTTATATTATATATTTAGAAAAAAATTACAATAATAAATTATATATTAAATTCATATTATAATCATGCATTTATAAATCATTTATATTAGATTATTTATAATTAATAGATAGATAAAAATTAATTTTTAATAATGCATATTTCAAAAATGAAAATTAAAATAGATACATAATTAAATATAATTAACCAACAAAAGAAATATTAGTCTCACTATAAAATTTTTGTTTAAAATTATATAACGTATATATTTTAAAGTAGAAAATTTCAACGAAGTTGTTTAGTCTCACATTACTTAATGAGAGATTTTGTTTTATTTTGCTTGTACGTATTAAGAGCTCACATGAGGTGGTGTGATCATGTTAGTATTTTTTGTTGATGTTTCATTGGTAAATAATCATTATAAATTAAAATTATTATATTTAAATTAATATATTAAATTAAACATTTTGTAATAAATTAATTTATTTAAATAGTATATCAATTGAACCGATCGATTGTTAAAAATAGCAATTGATTTACTGGTTGGCTGATTAAACCGGTTGTTTAAATTGGTTCACATTAATTTGATGCTGTGCCGATTTTTAGGACGGACCGAACCAAATCATATATCTAGTTCACAATTGAACCAGTCAAATTTATTTAAAATCAAGATTTTTTACATCACATCCTTAAGCTCCTTATTATAGCCCATTAATGACGCACAACTTATTCTGTGATGATTTAATCACGTCAATAATAAAGGATGAACCCTTGGATGCTGGTAGTAAGTTTCATATGCACAGGTAAGGATCAAATGTAATAACCCGTATGTTGACTTTACTTTTTTTTTTTTTTGAGTCAATATAAATTCAAATCACAAACTTTCATCGCCATAGCATTGATATTATAGTATTTTACTACACTAAAATTTTCGTAATTTTTGGGTGCTGATGAAAATCCTTAAAAAATTGGCACCTATCGGTACAAGTGAGGATTTTGAGACCATAAGGTGTCCGTTTATCAAACCGATTTCACTAATATTTTTTAAATAAACTTATTTATTTTATAAATATTTTTCTGAAATTTTTAAAGCCCAAAATGATTTATATAAATTTTCTATTAAAAATTTAATTAAATTAAATAGTTATTATAATACTTTATTATAAAATCTTAAACCATTATATAAATTGTATTAATCTTTTTTTTCCTTCTAAGTTCGGCTAACAAAGAGTAATTTAATGAAATGAGAGGGAAATTTGAGGAGAGAGAGAAAAGAAAACTTAGGATATTTGAAGGTCAGGGAGTAATTTTTGTCTATCGGACATATTGGTAAATTTAATTGTCTCGCTAGAAGGAAGTCATTTCCCCATTTCTGATTTCAAGAATTTTGTTTTTATATTTTTTCGATCAAATTTGTGTTTATGTTACTAAAAAATAAGAATAATTTTGTATTGATAAAACTTTCACCGCAAACTTTTTATATATTATAGAGATTGAGAGATTAAAAATATTTAGAGTATTTATTTAAAATTTTTCATGAGGTGATTTCAAAAATACAGTAATTTTTGTCTTCTCAAAAATATATTTTAACGTTTAAAATAAGTGATTTAGTTTCACTACAACAACAACAACATCAAGCCTTTGTCCCATTATGTGGGGTAAGCTATATGAATCCTATTTCGTTATTGTTTCTTGTTAAAAGTCAAATTCTCACTTAAATCTAATAAAGAAATATTATTTCTAATATTTTCTAACCAAGTCTTTTTAGGTCTACCTCTATCTTTCTTAACATAAGTCAAATCTAATACCTCAACTTTCTTCAGAGGGTCATCGAAAGGCCTCCGTTTAATGTGGCCAAATCATCTAAGGCGACTCTCTATAATCTTATCTTTCACTGGAGCTACTCCAACCTTTTCACGTATATGCTTATTTCGTAACCTATCTCCAAGGGTAAAGTTTCACTAAAGCTTTAAAATATTATTTTATACGATATTTGATCATTTTGTTAAATTATAAAAATATAAATTTTTACTCAATATAATTTTTATTTTTTACTATTAGGACATTCTGGTACTTTCTAAATTAAACTTAATTATATTTTATTTATTGCAATGCATTGAAAATGAATACATATATATGATTGAGTAATAGTAGTTGGTCGCTATTACTGTTAAAGTAGTGTGATAATAATGTGTGTAAAAGATAAGTAAATACTAGTTGATATGTTGGTAGTAGACTGATTGACTTGTACAAGATAGTGGGTCAACGGGCGTTCTTTTTAAATACTATGGTTTGGTGTTATCCTTTATTGATTCACATGATATACTGATTAAAAGTTTTAAGGAGATGATTATTGTGCCCATGGGTAAATAATAACGACTCTATTTACTAAGCAAATAATTTTCTAACACTTATACTGAAAAATACCATGAGTCAGAATTCTTACTTATTTAGTATGACTACTAAAATGAATGTTATTGAGATATTATTCATATTACTATATGGATTTATTATTAATATTATTAATGATTTATTGATACAAAAAGTATGATATATCCATTGAGCATGTGATATACATAATATATTGAGCATGTAACTAGATATTAACTTAATGTTGATATAAAATAACTAGATAGTATATATACATTCCTATATGATTTTATTACATTGATTTGATTTTAACAGTCTTTACTGATATTTTAATTTGATGTTTTATCTGATTTTTGTACTGATTGATATTACTGATATAATGATTATTTTATAGATTTGACATTCATACTCGTTTACTTATTTACTAGCTTCCATACCGTTGTGTTTTACTATTTATAGATTTTTCTACAACTACATGGAAATTTTACTATTTCTATACTAATTTGATAATCATATGAATGCTAATTCTATGATTTGATCTCTGACATGCATATTACTCATTTATCGTGCTTTGAATTCAGTTATAGATTTTAATGACATATTGGACTTTTTAGCTCATTATATGTAATTAAATAATTTCATGTCAAGACAGATAATCAGGAGTGAGAGGCTGATCAGGATTCATGCATGTTCAAGTTCTTATTTTAGTTATTCTTTTGTACTTGGGGCAAAATAGTTATAGGATAATTGTGTAGATGCTGAATATTATATGTGATTTTAGAAATAAAATGCATATGTATATATTAATATGTTGATTGATAGTTTTATTTCTACTGCTTTTGATATTGATAAAAAATTATGTAGCTCTAGTTGTTATTTATTAAAAGATAAAAGAATAATTCTTCCAAATTAAATTATGAACTCATGTAGGGGTGGAAGTGAGTCAAGCCGACTCATGAGCTAGCTTGGGCTCGAATCATTAGCTCGCTGAGCTGACTCCTTTAAAAAAAATTTATATAAAATATACTTAAAATGTATTAGGATTCAAAATTTTAAGTACAAAATTGTTGCAATTATTTGAAAATTATATCAACACTTTTTATACAAAATTGTTGCAATCATTTCTCTTAAAAATTATGAAATTGGTTCTTTTCTTTTTTTTTCAAATCTATATATAGAAGTTGAGGGCTACTGTAAGGAAGTGCAAGAGAGCCAATTGTAATCATATTTCTCCATAATATAGTGAAATCATTTCCTCTCTGTGGATATAGAGGATTCTTCGTTGACTTACGTAAATCGAATCGTGTTCATTGTGTTTAGTTATGTGATTTGTGATATTTTCTGTTATTCTTGTCACCACACAGGAATGCCTCTTGATTCTCCATTTGTTCATGAATTAGTACCATTTGATATGTATAATTTTTACTTTTTTAGAAGTCTATCAACTTAGTTATATATTGAAGTCACAGGCAGGAAAAAGACCAACCTGTCCTGCCATTTGGAGGTAATTTAGTTTATTTTGAGAGAAATATTATCATTAGAGCAGAACTCGATGATGTAATATTATTGAAAATTACAAAATCCATAGTTTTTTTTTACATAAAAAATCATTAGAGCAGAAATCGATGACAAAAGCTGAATCTATTTTGGAAGGGGAAATTAATAATGAAAGATGCTTGATGCCTACAAAGTAATACTTTTTTTCATAGACATAGACTAATTAATTTGTTAAAATAAAAATTTACTTAAAAATTGTGATTGACTTTAATTTTAAATATTAAAATTTTTTATGATTCTCAATTGTCAATATCATTATTCTTTGTTTAGTCTAAATTAAATTTCTTGCTATGTCAGATTGTGCATTTCAGTATCAATTATTTTAATTTTGATTTGGAGGCTCTATGATAAAAAAAATTAATAGAAATTGGAAGTAAAAGCTTCAAATAAGCTCTTGCATTGTAAGAGGTTTAGTTTGTAATAGCTTTTTTATTGCTTTCTAAAATGATTGTAGGGAAAGTAAATTTTTAAACAATTGTAGAAAAAGATTTCTTAGCTCTTTTTTTTTTTTTTTTTTTTATTTTAATTTTGATTTGGAGGCTCTATGATAAAAAAAATTAATAGAAATTGGAAGTAAAAGCTTCAAATAAGCTCTTGCATTGTAAGAGGTTTAGTTTGTAATAGCTTTTTTATTGCTTTCTAAAATGATTGTAGGGAAAGTAAATTTTTAAACAATTGTAGAAAAAGATTTCTTAGCTCTTTTTTTTTTTTTTTTTTT
>NW_021318775.1:2657832-2713815 GCF_001605985.2 Dendrobium catenatum
TTGAAAGCAGTGAAAAAAGTAGTCAAATAGAGATTATGGATGTGATCTGCAAGGCAAAATAGTAAGAAAGTTATCCCAAAAGAAGCCTAAATTTGTTTGTGCACTCCTTTTCTAGAAAGAAAGGCTTTTTTTTTTTCATTCATGCAATAATAAAATGATATAAAAAACCTTCTCATTTGAACCCACACTAGCACACTCACTTGCACTAATTTTATAATTAAATTTTTATAATTATTTAGCCATGCATCCATTTGACGCATATTTATTAGCTTTTTATAAAGTTTAATGTTTATTAAAATTATAGTTGGAGTAATACTCATGATGACACTCGGTGATCTAAGTGTGATTTTTATTAGTTCTTTGTAGAATATGATTATGTCGAACAATCTCATTGTCCTATTGACTCAGATCTCAATTTCGTTATTTGATTTGTATCTACAACACTGAGGTGCCATGGACCCCTCTAAGATAGAGAATTCAGTGCCGAGGTGCTGTGAGATAGAGAACCCAATGTCGCGACATTGCAAGTCTAGAACTGCGGCGCTGCGGGCTAATTGGTTTTCTTTTGGTATTATGTAATGTGTATTCGTATGGGAGTCATGCTCTCGAGTTTTTGAAAGTCTGTGAAAGCCATAAAAGAGTGCGAAAGATTAGGATTTATCCAATTTCTCTTAGTTTCATAGTAGATTTTTGATTTGGTAGATCTATGTTGTTTTTCTCATTTTCAAAATTTTCACATAAATTAAGATGTTCTTTCTTCGCTATTTTTTCTACTTTGTTCCGATTTGTTTACTCTCAACATTTTTTTGGTCATATTAATATTTTTTCCCCACTGTGAAATTGTAAGTGCACACCAATTTTAAGAAATATATTAACCTACGGAAGCTTCTATTGTTTCTTCACGTACTTGAAATTCGCATCTGATTTGGGTGACAAATGTAGTTTGTCAAACTTTTTCTCTATTATTCGAGTTTTCGACGATGAAGCCTGAATACCTCCATCAACTTTCTTCAGATTTGAGCAAATTATTTACAGAACATCTTTCGCCAGAATCTCATTTTCATCTATACTTGGCAAGTATATTTTCATTGACTTGAACTAATTTGATTAGAGTCCTCATGTTTATATACTCCATACATAGAGCTGCAAACAAATCGAGTCAAGTTGAGTATATATTTGTTCATGTTTGATCTTGTTTGTTAAGAACTTATTCAAGCATTGTTCTAGCTTGATTCGAGCTTTTCTTTTTGTGTTCAAGTTTGATTCGTTTAAAATGATACATATTCATACTTGGATTGTGTTCGATTCGTTTTGTTTATCTAGCTCTAAACGAGTGGCTTGTTTATAAATTAATGAATGCGACTTATTGAGCTATTAGCAAACAAGCATTACCGATTTATTAACAAACAAGTCGAGCTATTAATGAACGAGCCTTTAATTAGTAGCTTATCAAGCTCACAAATGATACTTTTAATAAACAAGCTTCTTAATGAACTTTGAAAACAAACATAAACAAGCATACTTCGATTGGAAACAAACATAAACTTGTGAGTACGATAATTAGGGCCAGAAAATAATATGGAATTGAATTTTAGCACTATATTATTACAATGAAATAACAAAGTGGTTGCAATTGTGAGATTATTGATCGCTTTTATAATCTGATTTAATTGATCTCCATATGATCAAATATTAATCAATTTCGTAACAAGCTTGTTCACGAGTTACTTATCGAGGTTAGCATCGATCATGAATTGAGATATGTAAGGAGCTTCTTATCAAATTTGTTCATGAACTTTAAACGATGTTGTTCATGAATATAAATGAGTATAACGTATAGCTGTTCAAATTTGTTTATTTAATCATCAAGTATTTAAAAAAATATTCAAACTTTTTTTACTACTTAATCAAATGATCACGAACGAGCTATATACAATAAAGCCGAGCCACGAATAGCTTTTTGAACGCTCAAACGCTCAGCTCATTTGCAGTGTTATTGTCCATACATCATCTTACATTCTTAAAAGTATTTATATAAATCCAATCTGCATTCACCAAATTATCCAACAAATAAATGAAGAATTATAAACATTATATATGTTAATATGTTTGATTTTGTTTGCTCTCGATCTCAATCTATTCTAATTGATCTCCACGCCTTCTTCAACATCATAGTCATGAATAAGACGGATACAAAGCTTTGAGTTGAGGCTTCAAACATGGTGACCTTCTCCATGCATTAATATGCATCCTCAAGATCTCCTTCACCAACTTCCTCGTGCTCTTCTCACATTCCATCTGAAGCAACAAACAAAGCTTGGAAACAACGCCCAGTTCCAACATCTCTTCGACCACCGCCGGCGTTGCCTGGTTCAACAATATGGAATACAGCACTCTCACCGCCCTATCCGTCGTCACCACCGACACTCTCATCATCTTCTTAGAAACCACGGCCAGTCCGGCGGCATGCCCCACCACCTCCTCCCTACCCTCCGCGCACCCGCAAAGCTCGTCAAGCACCACAATCATCATCTCACACGCCCTTCTCTCTGGTTCGTCGAGAAGGAGCTCAATCAGCACGTTGACTGCCCCGGCTTTCACCGCTTTCACCGTGCTCCTTCCCCACGGGGAAACCTCATATAGCACCTGCAACGCGGCTTTCATTGCTTGGTAAGAGATGCGGTCTCTTAACACCTTGACTATTTCTTCAAAAAATTCTTGCTTTATGCAAATTAACTGCGAGGGTGGAAGCACAGAAATCAGAGCTTTGATGAGCAGAACCGCATGGGCCCGAGACTGATAATTGGCTGAGCGACGAAGGATGTCAGTCAATGAAAGAAGAAAGTCTTGGTTCCGTTCGAGCAGGTCGCCGAGGCTTTGTTGGGAGAGTTGGAGAGTGTAGAGGATGCTAACGGCTTCATCACTTTCCAACACCGCTTCGGAAGGGGGGGTTACGATGAAGGAGGCAAGGAAGTCAATGGCGCCGGGGGTGGCTTCGACGCAGCGTTTGTTGCGCTCGCTTTCGGAGACGATTTTCTTGAGTTTGGCGAGGGAGGAAAGATTGGATTTTGGGAGGCGGTTGGCTTCCTCGAGAAGGGTGGAGATTTGGGCTTTGTCGACGGGAGGGCGGGGGGGGGGGAAGCGTTGGATGCCGTAGGCGGAGTTGGCGGAGCACCAGGACTGGATGAGGCGGCGGAGGGTGTGGTTAGGGGTGGTGAGATCAGATTCCGGTAGGGTTTGTTTGGTGACGGGGCAGGTGCTGTGGTCGGCGGAGGAGTAGAGCCACTGTTCGATGCTTTCGCGGTCGTAGGTGATGCCGGTGGGGAGGGTGACGGGATCGCGCATGATTTGGAGGGATATGGGGCATAGGAAGTAAGAAGGAACTTGGATTTCAGATTCATCCATGGCGTGGTGTTGGAGAAGAAGACGGTGGTCCTTTTGGTTTCTGCGCAGGCGATTTGTAGAGAGGAAAGAAGAGGATGCGGGTTTTATAAGGGGAAGATGTACAGCGCGTAGAATGAATCGTGGACTGCGAGGGGAAGGGGTCCATGCCACGAGCGGTCTTTTTGGGAGGCTGCAATTGAATATATATTTCCCGCTTAAGTTTTTTTTTTTTAAAATTAATTAATTTTTAGTTTATCATTTAACATAATTAAATGATTTTAAGATATGTAAATTTTTTTATGATTATAATATTTTTTAGAAAAGAGAAAATTGATATCGGCTACAAATTTTTATAACGTTGACTATAAAGTTATTGTGGAGAAAATAATTTTGTTATTATAATTGTATAAAATAGTTTTTTCATTGATTAATTTAAAATAAAAAATTAAGAAAATAATAGTAGAATAAAATTCTTGTTATTATATGAGAACAAGGCAGCTAGAAAACTATTCCAAACAATCACTTACTTTAAATATGGTGCATTTATAGTGAAAATATAAAAAAAATCTTTTAATTGCATAAATATTTTCATTTTATAAAATAATATATATTTATATTTCTACATATATTAATTAATATTATATAAAAATGAAGAAATTATCACAATTGGATTGAAATCTCTTAAAATTCATGAATAAGAAATGCCCAATTTCGGTATACTATTATTCTCTTCTAAATAATGTTTGACAAATATTTAACTAATTAGAATATAACTATTTAAATTTAACTTAATTAAGATACAAGGTAATTTAGTTTGAAATATGTGATAATTCTTTTATTTTAAGAAACTATATTTTATCTTATAGAAATTATTATTTATATTTATTTCTGCGTTATTTTAATGTAAAATAACAAAACTAGCAACACAAAAGACGTATTTTTCTACTTTAATTTTTTTAATTCAATTTTAAAAAGGGTTAGTGTACTTTATTGAAATGATAAATTAAAAGCTTCATTTAATTTTAAAATTTTAAATAATTCGAATCATTTTTTCTTAGGGCTGACTTCCATAAATAAGTAGTAAATACAAAATGTATAATTAAGTCCGATAACTTTCCAGCATATTTTCATAAGATATAAAATTCTTGAAATTTTTTTCAATTTCAAGCATTATATATCATAAAAAGTTAAATTTCTTTTAATAATTTGTATTTATTTATTTTTTTCTAAAATAATTTGTTTATATAAATTTTTTTTGTTTAAAAAAATTTATATTTAAAAATTATAAAAGCTGCCCCAAATGAAACTTTATTGCTAAGATAGTTTTCTTACTATTTCTTAAAGCAAATTTTTAATATGAAAATTTTAATTTTTTATACTAAAAATAGTTTTAAGAAACGGTAAAAAAACCATTCCTAATTAATTAAGGAACCCTAAATAAGGAATTTTTATTACATCCGGTGAAAATACCGAGCAATACCGAGCATACCGAGTGTACCGAGGGCGCTATACCGAGCACTTTAGTGACGTGGCATTTTTTTTTATTGATTTCCGGATGCATTCGATAACCTGACGGAATAATCACTCCTAAATAAGGGCCGGCTTAATCCATTTTTAATAAAGGCTTTCGTCTCGCTTGGCTTTTTCTCTAGAGGTAGTGTAGGAAGCGAGTGCTCAAACTTTGACGACCGTTTGATTCTTGTATTAGTTAATATTATGTTGAATGGAACGTTCCAACTGCTGAAGATTTGACTTTACTTGTCTTGCAAAACAAGGGGTTTTTTTTTTTTTTTGCATTTTTTTTTATTTCATGGGAGTGCTTGCAGTGGGAATAATATAATATAAAGCGCAAAAATGAAAATTGTGCTGGTACGCCATCTCCACCGTCAATCTATAATACAGTGCTAATCTTGATTTGTTATCCTCACAAAGTTAGTGTGTGAGTAGACTACTTTCTGAAAAGTCTTATTTTTGGAGTTTTTGTTCTATCAAAGCAGCGGTTTTGCTTAAGGATAGTTTAGTTTGAAGATTTTCTTATTGAGAAAATAATTATTCAATTTTAACTTTTGAGTGTGTGTATATATATATGATAGGGAGAAAGTGTTGTGGGATATTAAGAGAATTCTAAGTTTATTTAATTATCTTATTTATTTTAATGTTTATTTTAATATTAAATTATTAATATAATTTATGACTTTAGTAATGTTTAGCATTTGTAATATGTGATCTTTGTTAGTGGGTTAGTAGTTGATTAGGATTTAGGATGCCATGAAGTGTATGTGCGTGTGCATATATGTGACACACAAGGATGTCGAGCTTGTAAGAAACTATCAATATAGTATATTGATATATGATGAAGGCCTAGTGAAGGATGTCTCCATATGAAAGTGCACATATATAATTCATCTCGCCATGCAAAGAGAAATCCACGGAGCTAATTTAGGGGGAATAGTCAGCTAAGACCCAATTTGTGTAGTTTGTGTTTGGTGGTTCTCTAATAGAGGAATAGTGATTATATATTTCTTCAATAAGAAAAACCACCCTCTATAGTGTTCTTCATTTCAAAGCTTAAAGTTATTGATGTTAAGAGTCATAGATGGATGCAATCAAGCCTTTTTTAAGGTAGCATGATTGAACTACAAATTGATTTTTTCATATATTATTTTTTATAGAGGCTGAGAATCTTACTTTTAGACGACAAATGAAAGAAGATAGACTAAAGGGAGCCTTTAAGATGGCTTTTTAGGCCAAGAAATGTAACTACCATTAATTAGATCGAGTGAATAATGACACAAAAATTTATCCAGTCATAAGGAGAATAATAATCCATTCATTTCTCAAATAGTGATCATTGAACTGATATAATAGTTTTACAATTTGTAAGAAATCTTCTCTAATTTGGCCTTGATTGTGGAAGATGAAGTGTAATATAACATTAATAAAGCTTCCATTATTAATTAGAATCATCTTTACATGGTGTAGCATGGGTAACATATCCTAGCACTAATAATGAATGCTACTTTATGTGGAGATTGAATCCTTTAATTTCAAGTAAAAGTCATATGATGGAGAGGTTGGTGCAAAATTTCCCTAGCATCAGCTCTTCAAAGGAGGTAAACAAACTTAGATCAAATTAGAAAAGTGACCCAATTGATAAAAAAAACTCACCAACATATATTGTGTATTTTTTTGCTTCACAATTATTTTCTATTGTGTCAAGAAGCAATCCATTATGGCTATATCATTAATAGCAGCTAAATATCGAATAGCTACAACCGTTATTATTTGGCTTTGGTGGTTGCTTCGGGTTATTCAAGCTTCGATCAACATCATAATACCACTCTTTTGTAAAAATATTTAAGCCTTTGTTTTTGCAAATATTTCTATTTTTCATGCATTAATTAAATATATTGATATAGATCATCATTTTATCTGTGAATTCACCATAAAATTATTATTGATCATATCTCAACTCATAATACTTCAAAAACTCTAAAAGAATGGAACATTAGTTTGCCAAGGCTGACGTACGTCTACATTTGAGCAAAAACTTTCCTTGATCACTTTCTGTATTTCACTCTCTCTGCATCTACTACCAGCTTTATTTTGAATCATTTAAGGACGTTCATGGCTAACACACTATGCAAGGTGAACCGTTGGATGAGCATATCCTCTAGTCCTATAACTAACTATTTTGTATGCATGATATACATATTGATCATTGAGGAAATGATAAGCAACTCGTCAAATGAAAAGGATATTATTGGCCTTATTAATCCTCCTTTCATGATGCACATCCAATTATTCATGAAATTAGGTTCAAACAAAATCAACCTAGTTCAAGCTAATTTACCACGGTTCAAGCCCACCTTACTTGATCTATTAGGTCTCAGCTCAAAAAAATTGTCAGCTTATAAGAGAACTCGCCTCAAGTGAACGACTACAATCTCAAAACTCATCCCAGACAATCAAATCAAGTATGATCTATAAAGTCAGCCCTTAGTGACTGCTCAATGGATTCTTCATTTGGGAAACTATTGATCAACTACTCAGCTATTCGACTATCAATGCATGTCAACTCAACGACTTCATAGGAGCGACTATCAATGCATGTCAACTCAACGACTTCATAGGAGCTCGACAAACCGCTTCATGAAGTCAGACACTTTGATCAAACCATTCAATTATTATATTTTTCTCTTATTTGTTTATTCATGCATGTAGCTAATTCTGTAATGCTCAAATTTCAACTTAAATTTGTAAATAAATAAATAAATAAATAAATATTTAATCAATTTTTAAGTTAAATTGAATAATTTGATTCAACGCGAATAATTTTCAAAAAAAATTGAAGTTTACAATTATCAGCCCAGAGTAGAGTTGTCAATATTGGACCTGACCCGAAAACCCGACCCCCGAGCGCGCCCACCGAGTCTGCCGCAGTGCCGCGCACGACCGCTGCCAAGCACGAGTCACGACCGTTGCGGCACTGCCCGCGTCTGCCCTAACGAGTTGCACTCGCGCCACCCCCGCCTACCCGCTGTCGCTAGCTGCCCGTTGCCGCGGCTGAAACAAGTGGGGTCGGGTTGACCCTAACCCGAACAGTGTCAGGTCTATTTCGTGTTTGACTCAAATCCGACCCGTCACCAAAATTGAAGCCCCTAAACCAGAGCATGGTATAGTTAGGTGCCTTTCCGATTTATTTGTGAGCTGTTTTTTGCAATTCGAGTGTTGGACGTCTGCTGACCATTTTCCAGAAGGGAGGGCACTCGCTGAAGACTGACGGTGTTGATCTTCCATTAATTATACCATGTGCTATATAATTCACTTGAGCCGGGTCCCCGCGCCGCCAGAAGGAATGTTGAACCGGCTGGTTGAACCGCAACGGTTTGAGTCAACAAAAGCCAACAGAGTGAGCCGGTCCTATCGGTTAACTCGAAAAACCAACAGCATTCGTGAGGCAAGTGGCTTCACATGAATTCACCCTTTTACTTGAAAAAATAATGTGTTTTCGATGTAATCTTTAACTTGCAAATCAATTAAATTTAAATTTTATTTGAGACAACTTTTGACCATTATTTTTTTATTATTTTAAACAAAATGTGATAAAAATTATTCTAGAAAATAATTAAAAGGCTGTCTCAAAAGAATATTATTTTGTGACAAACACTTGCTAAGGTTTCTTTAATCTTATATAATTTTTTTTTATTTGAATGAGCAAATAAGTCTTATGGATGATGATGCCATGTGAGAAAGTTTTGTGGGAGCTTATTTAAAAATTAACTATTATAAAAAATTAAATATATTATTTTATATTAAATATATTAAATAATATTATTTAATTATATTGATATATCATCGAAAAATTATATTGATTGGGCATGAATCTTGAGGCAAAAATTAAGTTGGAAATTTCAAAAATTAAATTTGTAATCATCTCAACTCTAAATTCAGCAAATTTACAGTCGAATTGATTTTCTCAGAAATACAAACCCAACAGCACCAAATTCAACTCAATCCGAGCCCAAATGTGTCTAAATCGAAGACCCGAAGCACATTCAGAAGGTTCAATCCATAATTTGGATTACCAAACAGTTTCCAAATATGACATGCTTATAGGCAAATCGAGCAGCTCGACAAGACAAATCTAACGAGCCCAAGATCGCTGAATTCTGATATCATTAAGGCCTTCAAATGTCTGACAAATGACCCAAGATCAAGGGATTCAATATTGGCCGTCCATCTGAATCACTCCACCTTTGCATTTGATCCTCCTCCTATTTACGAGTCATGTTATCCTCTAAAAACTATAAATAGCTCATCATTTCTCTTGAGAGGAGACCCAAGAAAAAAGAAAGAAGAAGAAGAAGAAGAGAAGAGTAGGAGGGAAGAAACTCCTCCTTGACCACCGCTGTGATTCTATCCGACTTCCACAGGATGCCGGAATTCTGCCAGACTTCCACAGAACGCTGGAATTTCGCCCGACTTTCAATGATGCCGGAATTCTGCCCGACTTCCAAGTGATGCCAAAATTCCGCCCGACTTCCAAGTGACGCCGGAATTCCACCCAACTTCAAAGTGACGCTGGCATTCCGCCCGACTTTTCAGTGACACAGGAATTCTATCTAATCTCCAAGTGACTCTAAAGTTCTACTCGAATACCATCTAAAGTCGGAGTTCCCCCCGGCTGTCGACTAACGTCGGACTTCTACTCGACACCGGACTTCCACTCGTCGCCAGATTTCTACCCGATGCTGGACTTATGCCCGTTATTGGGTTTTTGTTGGACATCTATCTGATGCTGAATTTCTGTCCATTGTTAGACTTCTACCTGACATAATCCTTCCGACCTTCATGGATAGACAACGGTCTTCACCACCTCCGTCGCTCGCCGACTACAGTCCTTCCGACCTCCGTCGCCCGTCGACTACGATCCTTCTGACTTACATCGCCCACCGACTACAGTCCTTCTGACCTCCGTCGCCTGCCGACTACGGTCTTTCTAACTTACGTCGCCCACTGACTACAGTCCTTCCGACCTCCCTCGCCCTCCGATTACGGTCCTGCCGACTTATGTCGCCTGCCAACTACTATCCTACTGACCTCCATCGCCCGCCGACTACGGTCCTTCCGACTTACGTCGCCCATCGATTATGGTCCTTCTGACCAAACGATCACGTCAACAGTGACTCTTTGTATTCTCATTATGTACTTCATATAATGTACATAAAGCCAAGGCCTTCCCCCTAAGAAAGGGCCTCAATTGTAATCGACTGCAAATAAAAGTGGATTCGTTCAAACTTGACTAGGCCCCATGATTTTTCCCCATTTTCAAGGCTTTTCCACGTAAAAATATTGGTATCTCCTATAAATTCAACATCATCTCTCTTATCTGATTGCGTGCCGGATTTTTGTACAAAGTTAAGATGTTAAATTTCATATTTCTCTACCGCCGCGAATACTCCAGGACGCAACATATATAAAATAGATAATAATTGAACTAGCCGATTCTTTAAAATTGGGACCGGTTCTGATTCGCCGGTTTGGCGGTTCGATTGCCCAGTTTTATCCGATTCAATGCGAAGCCATTTTTAGAGCAATTTTAAAATGGCTGACTAACTGGTTAATTTCCGGCTGAACCGGTCGAACCGACTCATCTGATCCAATTTTCAAAACCATGGTGAAATCCCAAAATTTCTCATTCTCAACTACCTTACTCGCTCTCGCTCTGGTTCTCTTTTTTTTTTTTGGGCTTTATTGAAGCCTGTAAGCCAACTCTACACTAGCACAAACTTACAGTATTTACGGCCCAAATTTTTTAGAAAAATCTAAGGCAATGAAGGATAACCAGATTTTTTTTTTTTAAGAAATTTTTTATTAAAAAGTTTTTTTACAAAGCATTAAAAAAGCTCTCCTAAATGAAGTATTTCTTAGGCCTCGTTTGTGAAGACTTTCGACTGCTTCTTAAAATAGTTTTTTAGTTTACAAATTTTTGAATTAAAATTTTTATACTAAAAAGCTGATGTAGACAACAATAAAAAAAACCCATCCTTCGGACATTTTTCTTACTTTTTATTAACGTTGTTTTTTAGTATAAAATTTTAATTCAAAAAATTATTATACTAAAAAACACAATCAACAAGAAAGTTATCTCAAATAAAGCCTCAGGCCCTATTTGAATAATAAGAATTTAGAGATTTTAAAATCTCATATCAATGCAACTAGATTTTTTCTCAACTCATAAATTTCTTTTATTTCATTTTTATTTCCATCACTTACCTCCAATAAAATAGAGCTTTTAAACTTGATTTTAGTAGTTTATTAATAAGCCAAACTCTAGCTGTTTGGCTCATGTTGCCGGCCTAAGATTCTGCATCTGCCTGCCTTTAATTACTGATTAGCAATCCTATCAACAGATAACCACTAACAAATTTAAGGTAAGTTTTGTTTTATAAAAAAGTTTTTTAGTTAAAAAATTATTAGTTCAAATAAATTTTGTACTAAAAAATTGCTTTAAAAATTAGTCAAAAATATGTCACAAACTAAGTCTAAATCATTGATTACAAATCTAAAAAAAAATACTATTTACTAGCTGATATCATACAGTGGAATAAAAGTTTATTGTTATTATTGTTGTTTCATTTTTTTTCTTATTTTTCTGTGTAAAGCAATGGAACGTTTTAGTGTCAGTTTCATGTTATTAGTATCACCAGCAGCAGCTCAAGTCTCCACTCTCTTAGTAACGGCATCAGCAAAAGTGACTCACGCCTCCACTCTCCCAGCAATGACCTCTGACAACAAGACCACATGGCATGATCACAGCTAGCTCATAACAAACTCCTCACACATCACCATACACGTGTCCTCAATATCAGTTATATATAGTACACTGTGTAAAACATATCACAATAAATGAATACAATAGTTTACACAAAAATCTCTACTTTGGTATTGTTTGTTATTACTCTGTTTTGCAGGTTACACAGAAGCTGCTCAGGGATTTATTCAAGGTATCAGAGCAGGATTGAGGAAATCTCTTCAACCTCAGTGAACTCTGGTGATGGCTCAATCTGCATCTTCTCAAACAGGGAATCAATCGGCAGACCTATCCACTGACTCACCAACCATACCGTCCTCCCTGAAGTTAGTTCTCTCAAACATCAAGACGATCATCCCAGAGCCTCTCTCTCCAATGAGAACTATCCAATTTGGAAGTCCCAGATCCCAAAACTTCTGAGAGCAAATGGATTCGCAAAGCTATCTCGACAATGCAGCACAAAGACCCTCCTGTCTTCTTAAGCTCTTTGATGGAAGCATAGAGCTCAATCCTGCATACACTCAATGGATCCTTATAGACCAAACTCTGGAAGCCGCACTGTGCTCTACCATATCCTCGTCAGTCCTGTCCTACGTTCTTCATCTTGACGGCTGCGTTGACATCTGGTTCACACTAGAACAATGACTCCAAGCATCAAACAGATCGAGAGTCATTCAGCTGAAAAATGAATTACATAACATCTCCATGCGCAATCTCTCCATGGTACAGTACCTCACAGCTGTTAAGACTTTGGTTGATAACATTGCAGCAGCTAGATCCAAAGTAGATTCCGAAGATATCGTACTGCATAGTCTAAATGGACTTCCTCCAGCATATCAAGCCTTCAAGATGTCCATTCGTACCAAGCGCAGTCCTCTGACCCTTGAGGAACTATACTCCTACCTTCTTACTGAAGAGATCACACTGGCTGCTGAATCAGCCAGAGGAAATTAGCACAATGATCCCAACACGGCATTATATGCCTCAAGGGGTTAAGGACATCGGGGTCGAGGATGATTTCAATACAGCAATAACACAGGTGGTCGATCAGTTTTGTCTTCTCCAATCATATGCCAGATCTGTACCAAAAGAGGTCATGCCGCTCCGCAATGCTGGCCCCGTTTGAATGTCAACTACACTCCAACTGTATTACAACAATCTTACAAATCCCTTGTTACAGACTCAACATAGCCATACAAGATTGGTACATTAATTCAGGGGCCTCATCGCATATGACGCATTCATTAGACAACCTTTCCCAGCCGATTTCCTATCATGGAGCAGATAGCATCACTGTTGGCAATGGACAGAACCTTTCCATAGCTCATTCAGGCCCCGGTCTTCTTCCAACTCCAACCCCTAAGCTATCTCTCTCTCAGATTTTTCACGTTCCTTCTGTCTCATAATCTACTTTATGTATCCACTCTCACTCACGATAACAATGTTTTCATCATCTTCTCTCCTCACGGTTTCACCATTAAGGACCAGAAGACTCAAGCAATACTCCTTCAGGGACCGTGCCGCAATGATATGTACACAATTAAACTACCTCCTGCGACAGCTTCACCCTCTGCACACTTAGCCATCTCCTCCTCCCATCTCCGCTGGCATCTTCGTCTCGGACATCCACATCGTCAAGTGTTACAAGCTATAGCGTCTCAAAACAGAGAGTTAGATATATCTACTAATGTTAATTTCTACTATATATGTACGGCTTCCAAAAGCCATAAACTAGCTTTTTCAAGTTCCTCAACTGTAACAACCACTCCATTAGCTTTACTTCATCTTGATGTATGGGATCCTTCCCCCACTGTATTGTTTCAAGGTTATCATTATTATCTTCTTATAATCGATGATTACTCAAGATATACATGGCTGTTCATGATGAGAGCTAAGTCCGAAGTTTCTAGCATCATAATGCACTTCAAAACCTTCATAGAAAATCAGCTCCCTCATCATATAAGATGTCTACACACCGATCGCGGTACTGAATTCCTGAACTCCATACTTAAAACATTTCTACAAAACCATGGCATTCACCACCAAATAGCATGCCCCTATTCACCGGAACAGAATGGCACTGTTGAACACAAAAACAGACATGTTGTTGAAACAACACGTACATTGCTACATACCGCCAAGCTTCCATACACCTTCTGGCCTTATGCAGCCCTCACCGTTGTACATCTCATCAATTGAATCTCATCGGCCACACTCCACAACAAATCTTCTTTTCAGCTCCTATACAATCAGCCACCAAACTATTCTCACCTCAAAGTATTTGGGTGTGCCTACTACCCTTGGCTACCTCCATCTCATCGGCCTAAGCTTGAGCCACGAGCTTCTCAATGCATTTTCCTGGGCTACTATGACTCCTACAAGGGATACAAGTGCCTTAATCTATCTACCAAAAAAATCACCATTTCGATGAAGACTCGTTTCCCTACTCCACTCACTTCACCATCATCCCAGCCTCTACATCTGACCAACCACCAACCTCAAACCCATCTCTCCTTATCCCAACTTTGACTGTCTCCCCAGTTCTTACACAAAACCATCCCACCCTACACAATCAACCCCAAACTCATCCACCCTCTCTTCTCATACCTCTCTGCCCCCCACTCCTACTGCAACCTTCCCTAAATATACCTCTCCTACTACAGTAACCACAACCCCCACCCCAACCCCTGTCCCTGAATCTCATCCAATGATTACAAGATTCAAATCTGGGTCCTTAAAACCGAAAACCATCATGAATCTTCTTTATACAATTCACTCCAACTCATCTTTGTCTAATCCCGATCCCACCTCCTATATATAGGCTGTTAAACTACCTCAATGGAGGGCTGCTATGGCTATTGAATTCCTTTCCTTGAAACAACAAGGTACCTAGACACTGGTCTCCCCACCCACAATGGCCAACATTCTTGGCTGCCGGTGGACTTATCTAATCAAACGTTATTCAAATGGCACCATAGCCTGTTACAATGCCAGACTAGTGGCTCAAGGTCATCGCTAAGAGCATGGCTTAGACTACCATGACACCTTTAGTCCAGTGGCAAAAATTCCAACTATTCGTGTATTTCTCACCATTGCAATGTATCACAAGTGCCCCGTCCATCAAATGGATGTTGCAAATGCCTTCTTACATGGTGACTTACATGAGACATTCTACATGTCTCAACCTCGTGGATTCAAAGATAGCCTACATCCCAACCATGTCTGCCTTCTCAAAAAGGCTATAAACGGCCTAAAGCAAGCCCCAAGGCAATGGTTCAATACATTTTCTGCATACCTTCTCTCGCTCGGCTTCAATCACAGCCAGTCCGATCACTCACTCATAATTCTCTCCACAACCCATCTTCAAATTTATCTAGTCATCTATGTTGATGACATCTTAGTATCTGGTACTGACGACACAGCAGTCCAGAGCTTCATTGATCAAATCAGCAGCAAGTTTACCATGAAATTCCTAGGCTATGCTCATATATACATTTCTTGGTATTCAATCCAAACCTACAGCAATCACTACTTTCTCTCCCAAACTCCATATGCCCTCTCCATTCTTTATCAAGCTGGCCTCCAGCAATGCAAACCTCTATCAAATCCCAGCAATACAAAACCAGCTACAATTCCTTTCTTCGATCCTATCATTCATAACCCTCTAATCTACAAACAGCTCACCAGGTCCCTTCAATACCTCACTATCACTCGACCTGATATTGCCTATGCGGTTAATGTCCTATGCCAACATATGCATGCTCCTCAACCGACACACTTTCATCTCCTCAAAAGGTTGTTTCAGTATATTCAAGGCACACCACATTTTGGATTACCCATAGTTGCTGACT
This sequence comes from Dendrobium catenatum, assembly GCF_001605985.2. Taxonomy (NCBI): domain Eukaryota; kingdom Viridiplantae; phylum Streptophyta; class Magnoliopsida; order Asparagales; family Orchidaceae; genus Dendrobium; species Dendrobium catenatum. The sequence goes on from NW_021318775.1 coordinate 2,673,385, forward strand.
CCCTCCAGCTCCGATCTTTCTTTGACGTTGACTGGGCAAGTGATATCATCACTCGACGATCGACGACTGGCTACTGTTCCTTCCTGGGTTCCACTCTCATTTCATGGAGCGTCAAGAAGCAGCATATCGTGGCTTGTTCCTCCACGGAGGCTGAATACCGAGCAATTGCAGTAGCTACAGCAGACATTCTTTGGCTGTGCAGATTGCTAACAGAGTTCAATGTATCTCCATCTGCCTCAACTATATTTCACTGTGATAACATGTTGGCAATTGCGCTAGCCAACAATACGATATTTCATGCCTGGACCAAACACATAGAAATTGATCACCACTTCCTTAGAGATCACATTCAAGCAAAACATGTCAGTCTCCATACGATCAGCATGGTGGACCAGCTCACCGATCTCTTCACAAAACCTCTCTCTCCACCAAACTCTTTCAGCAACTTCGTTCCAAACTGACAGTTCAACCATAACCATCATTTTGCGAGGGAGTATCAACAACAGTAGCTCAAGTCTCCACTCTCTCAGTAACGACATCAGCAAAAGCGACTCACGCCTCCACTCTATCATCAACGACCTCTAACAACAAAATCACATGGCATGATCACAACTATCTCATAACAAACTCCTCACACATCACCATACATGTGTCCTCAATATCAGCTATATATAATACACTGTGTAAAATATATCACAAGAAATGAATACAGTAGTTTACACAGAAATATCTACTTTGATATTGTTTGCTATTACTCTGTTTTGCAGGTTACACAGAAGCTACTCAGGAATTTCTTCAATTAGACAAAGACATTGTCAGATGATAATTTTAAAACAATCTAGATGAATACAGGTTTTTTAATAATTATTTCATTGAAAGTTTTGTAAAAACTAATAAGACAATTTGGAACCACTGCGTTTAGACAGACTAATTTCTTGAAACATGTAAGAGAAAATTAAATATTCTTAAAAAAAGAAAGCAAGAGAAAATTAATAAGATAGTGAAATATAGCTCTGATTAAGATTTCATTTGATATAATTTTTTTTATTATTTTTTAAAACAGTAAGAAAGTTGTCCCAAATAAAATTAAGTTAATAGTTAGAAGTTTTGGCCTTTACTTGTAAGACAATAAATTTGTAGATATAGATATATATTACATAAGTATTTAATTATGTGAACTTATAACAATTTTATCAATTGAAATTGAATAACATTTTTCTAAATTTTATTTCACATATAAAAATGAGATTTTAATAATTTTCTTAAAAATAAGTATTATTCAATTAAAATAATGAAAATTGATTTTATGTCATATAATAGTTGTAATCCGCAAATTAAAAGATATTTCATTATTTTGGGAAATATGTACAAATTTTATTTGGACTAAAATACTCCTATTATATTAGAAGATGAGTGATAACTCTCAACAAAATACTCATATGAACATTCGAATAAGGGAGTTATTCAAATATCTCTGATCTTCACAACACTTTCTCAATCTTAGATCACCTGAAAGTTCATGTGATCGATCTACGGTGACGCTTCACAATAAAACTCTAAAGTTTTCAGCAATCACATATTCAAAATGAATGATGTTATATTTTTTATCATTTATATTGAATGCATTCATCATTGATAGGTTTAAGCTATAATATGAATGAGACTAAACGAGAATCATGTGCTACAAAATTTAATTAAATAAGATGCGAACTTATAATAAGAGTTTCGAATTTTGTATGCACAGTAACCCATAAAGCCTAAATCTAAAATTGTATTGTATATTATAGTACATGATATAACAATGTTTGAACCAAGTTTAAATATTGCTCAAATATGTTAGAATTTTGTTTGAACATTATTTGAAGTTTAAACATGATTCAAGCAATTTTCGACTAAGATATGAACAAGTTTCGAACATATATAGTTCAAGCATGCTTCTAGAAAATTTTTAGAAAGTTCCCAATAAGATTTAAGGAATTTTTTATTTATATTTAAAAAAGATTTGAACATATTCAAAACTTTTTGTTTTGTCTCCAGTATCTCATAATTAATAGATTTATTTGAGTTGATTTGTTTGTAGGCATATGTTCATTCTAATTTTATTTATAATGACGCATTATACAAACCACTCGGATCATATATAGAGGTAGGGTTAGGGGTGTCAATTCGGGTCAACAGGTTGGGTTCGGGTCGAACCCAACTTGACCCGGCTGTAAACGGGTTGACCCTAACCCGACCCGGTTTTGCAAACAGGTCAGGTTTGTCAACCCGGACCCAACCCGTGCGGGTTACCGGGTTGACACGACCCGACCCGCGAATTTATATGGGCTGGACGGCGTGGACGCCGAGCACGTCTAGACGCGGAGGGCGGACGCGACGCGGACGCGGGAGCTTGCGACGTGGATGCGAACGCGACGCAGACGTGGCTGTGGCCTGTGCGGGCTGGACAACGTGGAACCGTGGACGCTAGGCAAGCGACGCGAACTCAGACTAGGGACGAGCGACGTGGATGCGGACGCGGGAGCTTGCAACGCCTGGAGCCTATGACGCGGACGGCTAACGGCAGATTCCACCTCACGCCTCACGCGGTCACGCCTCACGCGAAATCAGACTCGGGCAAAGCAGTGGGTATGCGAAACGTGTCATTTCGGGTTGACCCGCGGGTTGTCGAGTCAACCCAAACCGACCACTTTTCAAACGGGTCAGAAATTCGAACCCGGACCCAACCCGTTTCACAAACGGGTTGACCCAAACCCGGATTTTTCTTTATCGGGTTCGGGTCGGGTCAAAAGTTGACACCCCTAGGTAGGGTGATGTGATGGACAAAATTATTTAACAATTTAAGCTTTTAATTTGCTTGGAAGGTTGAAGAATATCCCTTAAGATAATTTTTCAAGCTTCCAAGCTTTAGTTCTATGAACCCTAATTCATCAACTACTATTGAGGATGGTCAGTAATAGATCGAGAGAATAAGAAATACTCCATTATATTCAACATTGAGGTTTGAAAGTAAAATTTGAATTTCTTTTTTTTTTTTGTTATGATCATTGGGTTTATGTTGAAGAATTTTCATATGGGGAGGAATTAACAACTTAAATGGAGATGATAATTTTAAGAATACAGACTTGGAGAAAACATTCATAATGTGCACTGAGAGGATGATGTATGAAAATTAGGAGTATATTCTTAATAACTAATGGTGTTTACCTACGGGATCCTCAAAGTGATAAGCAAGGCCATATCGGATACTGTTATTGTCACCGACAGTTCTCTTTTGTATTCCTGTTTAGGCCCAGCTTATGCAAATCCAATCGTTCATTGCTGACCTGCAACATATATGTCAGTAAGTAATGCTATAAAAAATGTTTTTTTTCTGATAGTTTCATGTGATTTATACCATATTTGGAGGGAGAGAAATTCTAGGTGTTTTGGGAATGCAATTGACACCTCTAATACTACTTGTGCCAAAATCAAGAGAGCTTTATATCGCAGAATCTCTACTTAGAAAAACTTTGATGAATGCAAACATCTAATTAATTGATCAGTTCGGTTGGTTCTTTTGGAAGGTCATTCCACTGGTTGTTTTGCTTGGACTTGCTGGTTTTCTCTACGCCTTGCTATGGGCTTGGTTTCCTATGATGAAAAACCGGCAAAAACTTTCCACCGGAAATATTTCCGGCAACATTTCCGGTGGCATTCCATGACTATGGATTTCCGTATTGCATAGATTCATTGACCATTGATTGATATGGAGTTGATTGACTGACATGCATATTGATAGCATCGCCGTGCTTTGATCTCAGTTATAGGTATTAGGTGACCTGCTGGGCTTTGTAAAGCTCATTATATGTGGTTGACATTTTCAGGTCCGAGCAAGGCAGCAGGATTGGTGGTTGATCGAGACTGTCGATGAATCCTTTCACTATGGATGCCTGGGGCGTCACAACATTTCTGGTGGCATTCCAGCAAAAAAATATGGGAAACCGAGTCTTTTCAGTAAGCAAATTGCGGTGTTTTCTCCGCCGGTATCTCAGGCGGAAAATGTATATAATGCCAGAAATACCGGCGGATAATTCGCCGCCCTAGTCCATTACACTAATATTGGTGGACATTATCGGTAGATATTTTGCCGGAAAGTTCAGAACAAATGTACGCTAGAAACGACTATTCAGTTGTGTTGTATCGTGTTGCCAGCGGTATTGCGGCAGAAAATCCGTCGGAAACCTGTAGCAGAAAAAAAAAAGCCACCTCACTTTTAAAACTGTAGCAAGATCTGCCGGAAACTTGTAACCAACCTGCATAGAAAAAATGCAATACTATATACATTCAAACATCTAGCTCTAATCAAGAACATCTTCAAACATATACACAATAACAAAACAAGAATAATGTCATCAACAAATATCTAATAATAAACAAGTGCTGATGTCCATAAAACTATTCGTCAAGTTTAAGTAAGTCGGCGCAATATTCGTCGGTAATTCCGCCGGTTATTACTGGCGTAACTTGCACCGGAAACCTTTAAAATACTGGCGAATACCCAGCGGAATATGCGCCGGTATTTTAATGGCGGAAATTTCGCCGTTAAGTTATCGGCGCATATGCCACAGGTAACTCAGCCGATTTTCCCGACGTAACTATTTCCGCCGGAAAGTCCGACGGTAATGATATACTTTTTGTAGTGATTCTACTAGTTGTTTCCCTTGGACTTGCTGGTTTTCTCTACGCCTTGCTGTGGGTTTGGTTGCCTACGATGAAAAACTGCTCTGAATTCCCATCTTCCCCTTGTGGTCAGATTTTATGATTACAAATGAGGTTCGGGTGACCATAAATCTTCTGAGTCCACCATTTTTGGTCTTCTTCCTTGTGATTTTAGTCCCTTTTTTTTATTTTGAGCATTGCTAATTTTGTTGCTGGCTAATTTTTTCTCTTCATTGAGTTGTAATTTTTGGCTTTCTTGGCTGTTAGCTCTGCTGTAATTATCTTATAGCGAAATGAAATCGGGCTTTGCCCATTACTTTTCTCTTACTTTTCCAAGTAAAGCAGTTCTTCGTACTTCTAAGTGTCAATTTCTTGTGACAAAGACAAAGACTTGTCAAATTTGATAATTCTAAAACAATCTAGATGACAACAGGTGATTTTCTTTTTATTACTTCAATGAACCAATGCATTTAGACGGTATACTTTCTAGAAACCTGAAAGAGAAAACAAATAAGAAATAGAAAGGTAGCCAACGTTAGTTTATAGTAAGTTTGGTGGTTATAAATTGTATTAACAGCTTAAGCATATTTTTAAAAAAATTTAAAAATAGGCAAAGTCGCCCGTTAAACGGGCGACTTACTAGTCTAGTCAGTATCCAGTCAGCATTCAAAAAAAATTTTAAAACTTTTTTTTTTTAAAAAAAAATTACTGTAGCAAGTCGCCCATTTAACGGGCGACTTACTATAGTAAAATATTATTTTTTAATAAATTATTTCAGAAATTCTTAATTTTTAATTTGTTATATTAACATAAGTTTGCGCATTTTATCCACCGCACATTTAATCAATATCTCCTCCTAAGTAATATACAATATTTGACCATTAACGAAGGTCGAATATAACTAATTGGGTTTGTTGGGAATTTAAAAGTCTACATTAATAAACCTATAAAGTTTTGTAGATGAAGATCTTCTTTTGAAGATTTTTTTTTTTAATTATGACAGTAGTAATTGTGCTTGTGTTATAGAGAACTACTAAAATATTTTTTAAATTTAAACCTGATTGATATATTTTAAACTTCTAAATGTTTTAATGTATCTCTATATTTCCAAATATATTACATACTAATTGATTATGTAGGATTACAGATAATATTTTCCACCGGATTCATGAGAAATTAAAAATTAAGAATTTCAGAAATAAATTATTATATAAATAATATTTTACTGTAGCAAGTCCGGGCGACTTGCTACAGTAATTATTTTTTTAAAAAAAAATATTTTAATTTTTTTTGAATGCTGACTGGATGTTGACTAGACTAGTAAGTCGCCCGTTTAGCGAGCGACTTTGCCTACTTTTAAATTTTTTTTTAAACATGCTTAAACTCTTAATACAATTTATAATCATGCTTAGTCTTAAAATTTTCCCAAATAGAAAGGTAGCCAACGTTAGTTTATAGTAAGTTTGGTGGTTAGGAGTTTTGATTTATGTGAGTAAATTTATGATTATATTTATTTAATTTCCCTCTCTTATGTATACAGGATAATAGTTATATTTGTAAAATTAAAATAAAATAATTAGATCTTTATATTATATAAGCCAGCAGATGTCACACATGCGTAAGAATCGAACAAAATTTGGCACGGAATATTGAAGCTTGATTAGTAACATCAAAGGTTGGCAACATCGAGAAATCAGTTTGGATGATCCCCTTAAATAAGGGGAGTTTAGGCCATAATTAGAAAGATGGGTGATGAATGTCACAAACTATTGCACATTAATAACTATCATGCATTGTACATCATCCTTGCTGGTAAGCTTCAAGCGATGATCAATGAGAAACATTAGAGGCCTAGTGATGTCAAGATATCTACTTATCCAACCTCTTTAGGTATATGAAACTAAGAAACTATGAAGAAAGAAAAAAAAGTTGGATGGTAATGATTGACAGATATCAAATTTTGTTTGATGATATGTTGTTAGTAATCAGTACAATGATAGGCACTGATTTAGGCTGACAGGTAGACAGTTGTTGTTTGACGGTGTTGATAGTAAGCATCAACATTGATAAACACAATTGGCTCTGGTATTGATTGTGCATGGCAAGCATCGATGTTGGTTGATGACCAACTTCTGGTAATGATGATGGCAAGCATCAATTTTAATCAACTCCTAATGTCAGGCAATAATAATCAAAGCTTTGAATTTTTTTTTTTAATTCATAATTACTCTTCATCAAAAGTTTTCCTTAGAATGTGTAAAAATAGTGATTATCTATAGATTTATAGAGGGGCATTCTTGTTTTATGTATTAAATTAGAATATTCAATCAAATATTAATGACTCCCAAATGATCTCTCTTGATAATTTGATGTTGTTATTCATATCTTAGTGCTTTAATGAATTCATATTTGAATAATTTTGGACTTATCAAATTTGTCTCATTCCTTGATGGATACATTTTAATTATAAGCACATAAAATAAGAGAGCATTTGCATCTCTAAATGGTCTTGAGAAGTTTCTACATATACTTTTTGTAAGTGCTAGATTTAAGCCAATTGGAGCTCATGTGGAGTAGTTCTTACTTCTTAGTACTATTTCATCCAACTTGACCATAACCTTTTTCAAAATAAATTTCAGAAGATCTAAAAATCAATTGTTGAAGTTTATTAATATCATCTAGATCTGTAATTTGTAAGAAAAAAAATTGTACTTGATCAGATTAGTTTTTGAATGGCATATTAATTATATTTTTACTTTAATTATGTGATCAATATTGCATTAAATATTTTTATTTTTTCTTAATTAAAGTTGAAATTTCAAGTTGAGCTGCAAAGCCTGTGTTGTTTACTAGTCCTTTAATTATGTGGTTCTTTTTTCGTATTTTTTTTTAATTTAAATCTGTCATTCCTTTTATTTTTCTTATGGTTTTTAAATGTCATATATATTAGTGCAATAGTTTTTCTTCTTCTTTTTAAAGGTCTTATATATGTTTTAATTATTGAAGATGCAAAAATTTGAAAAAAGAAAAAATCTTATATTTTAATATAAGATAGGAAATTTTTGAAAAATAAATAAATAAATTATAATCTCAACATTGATCAAATTTTATTCAAAATTTATCATCGGAAGGGATGAATTATTTGTAATAATTAGTGATATTTCTCGGTTAGTTTCAAAACATCTCACATCATACTCTTAATAATCAGTTGTGTGTAACAGTAAGTAGCTTCTAAGAGAAAAAAAAAAGATTAAAATAACAATAAATAAAAAAACAAATACTTAAGAGCCTAAATTTAGATTAGTTGAGAAATTAATGATAGGCATGCTTGACTTTTAGTCTTTATTGACTAATTAATTAGTAAAACGTCAGTTGATCAGAATAAACTTTTTGTGTAGCCGAAAAATTTTACTTTGATGTTAGTTGATAAAAATATTAGAAAACGGCGGTCTTTCGATGACTCAGTTAAGAAAGTAAAGGCGTTAGATCTGACTTATGTTAAGGAAGGTAGAGGTATATTTAAAAAGATTTGGCTATGAAATATTAGAAATGATCTTTTTTTATTAGATTTATACGAGAATTTGACTTTAACAGAACACAATGGAGAAAAAAATTTCATATAGCCAACCCCAAGTAGTGAGACAAAGACTTGATTTTGTTGTTGTTGTTCTTAGTTGATAAAAATATCATTATTTAGATGATAATAGAGAGCTTAATAAAGGTTTAAAATAAAATTACAATAAGAGAAGATAATGATTCACTATAAGCCATATAATTTGTTAAGGGTAAGATTAGTATTAAGCAAGATAAAACTCACTTAGGCTTCATTTGCGACGACTTTTTGACTGCTTTGTAAAACAGCTTTCTAGTACAAAATTTTTATTTTTTGTGTTAAAAAAATGCTTTATGGAGCTTGCTCTGCTCCAGGTGATTGGGGAGTTTAGTGGGTCTGTGAGTATGTTGGATTCGTATTATTGTGTCTCCTTTAGTCAATGCTTTACTGGTGATTCCTGCAACTTTTTGTTGATTACTAAGTCCCTTAATTTAGTGTATGAGGTTGATCTTCTTTTGGTTTTGGTTGGTGCTTGCATAGCTATGAGGTTTAATGAGAAGATCATTGCCCTGTCTTTGTTAAGACTGATGCTTTACCCAGGTTACGATTGGTTATGTCATGGGTGATACTTTACTGGTTATTATGTTTGTCGTATACATGTTTTGTTTTCTGCACACTGTGGCTACTGTGTTTGATCTCATGGATGGGTTTGACACTTCTCTTCCTTTTTTATTTGTCAAATGCTTAAATATTTACTCTTTCCAGTATACTTGCAAAATGACTTTTTGGTGTTGGAGTATTTTTTTTGTGCATATTTGGTGCCCAAAAACTTGGCTAAATATCTTATGCAGTGTGTTTGAGAGCTCTGGTTATTGGATGTTAGACTTCCATTTTTTCAAGAAGTTTGTGTTGAATGCTATTATTTTGTGCTTCCTTTTTTGGGTGTTGTGTTCTTGTAGTCCAAGATTGTACTTAGGTTATTTTGTAATTCTTAGATTAAGGAACGAACGGCTCTTAGAAATTTTTAGGTTTTCTCTTGTAGCTCTTTCGAGCATTAGCGAGCTGGAGGTTCCTTCTAAGGACCTTATAACCTCTTTTTTGGAAGTAGGCCCATCAGAGATTTTAACCAAAAAAAAAGGACATTCCTAATATTTTCTAACCATGTATTTTTAGGTTTGCCTCTACCTTTCTTAACATAAGTCAAATTTAATACATCTACTCTCCTAACCGGGTCATCAGAAGGTCGCCGTTTTATGTGACCAAATCATCTAAGGTGACTCTCTCTAATCTTATCTTCTAGTATTGGAGCTACTCACAACTTTTCATGTATATGCTCATTTCGTATTCTATCTCTAAGGATAAAGCCACTCATCCACCTAAGCATCCTCATCTCTGCCACACTTAACTTAGTATTATGCTTCTCTTTTAATGGCCAACATTCGACAGCATAAAGCATTGCAGACCTCACCACTAGTTTTCTAGTACAAAAATTTTATTTTGTACAAAAAAACTGCTTTAAAAAGCAGTAAAAAAGCAATCTCAAACGAAACCTTAGCCTACAAATCATCATTTTTACAAACTTCATCAAAGATAAAAGAACATACAATTATTGGGGAAAAAGTAACTCAAGAAATAAAATTTGGATAAGCAGGAGTACATTAAGGCTTCGTTTGGGCGGCTTTTTTACTGCTTCGTGATGCAACTTTTTAGCATAAAAATTAAAATATTTGTACTAGAAAGCTGCTTCAAGAAGCAGAAAAAAAGCCGTCCCAAACGAAGCCTAAGTGCTCCATCTTTATTTAGTATCTTAAAATTGGATATTAAATTTATAGGTCCCAAGTGATATAGGTTTTGGTTGATATAGCTTCATTACTATTTTCTAAAACAGATTTATGGAAAAACAAAATTTTGAACTATAAAATTTTTTATTATAAAACAGCTATCACAAATGAAGCCTTAGACTTAGACAACAAAAAGGAAAAAAATATGCATATTAAATCAATTACAACGACAAAAACCACAACAACAAATAAGCTTTTATCCTACTATGTGTGATCAGCTATATGAATCGCTCATCTCCATTGTGTGATATTAAGAATTAAATTATCAATTAAATCTAATAAAATAAAATCATTTTTAATAATGTCTAACCCAAGCCTATTAAGGCTTCGTTTGGGACGGCTTTCTTTCTACTTCTTAAAGCAGCTTCATAGAAAAAAAATTATTTTTTGTATTAAAAAACTGCTTTAAAAAATAATAAGAAAGCAGCCACAAATGAAGCCTAAATCAATTAATAAAAACAATATCTGTGAATAAGGAAACAAATGGGTTGATATAAAATTATATAAAAAGAATTGTTTAAAATTATTTGAGAAGATTGCATTTAACATCTTTAAAAAACTTTTTTTTTTTTTTGGCATTTAGGTCAATTAAAGAAAACTCGCACACACGTCATGTACGCAAGACTCGAACTTAAGACCTCTTACTTGATAGCCAAAGCTCCCAACCAACAGATCAATGTGATTTGCGTATCTCAAAAAAACTCAACTATTGAAAAATGGGGATTAATAAAGTCAACTCCAAACAATTAGAATAATTTATTTTTATTTTTTTGTGAGAATTAGAATAATCAAAATGATGATGATGACTATAAATAAAATTATGCAATTATTAATGATAGGAGTACAGTTTAAAGTACACAATTGAATTGTTACTTCTTGACATAACTATTAACATATGATGCTTAAAATTACATCCTACTAGTCAACAATATTAAGGTTTCTTTCTCATAAAATTTAATAGTTTTTTACATAAAGCAACTTTGCAAGAGAAAGGGGGATTTACATTCATATCATAAAATTTGTGTAGATATATATATATATATATATATAATCTTTAAGTTTTATCCTTCTAAATAACAAAGCACCAAACAAATCATAAGTGCTCCTTCATCACAATTTCTAGGTCCGTTTGAGGAGAGATTATTCTGTGCGGACACCAGACCGCAGTACGCAGCAAAAGAGTGATGTGGCACCCTCTGATTCGCCTCCGACGACGTCCAATATCCACACAGAATAATTTTTTCCGTTTGAGACGGTTGTTGTTTTACATAAAGTTGATTGTAAAACTGCTCTAGATAATTTTTTTTTTTAAAAAAAAAAAGTTATTATAAAAAATTGCTTTTTAGAATATTTTTTTTTAATTATAAAAATATACTGATCAAATAAAAATTATAATTGAGAATTTTAAAATAAAGCGGGATCCTCAATCAAAAAGTTTTTTTTATTTTGAGTATATATATTACGTGGAACTATTTCTTCTCATCCCCTATTAACCCAGTCCAACTAAACGACGCAGCTGCCTTTCCTCGACCCCTCCGCCAACCGCCAAACTTCTCTTTCAAAACTCAGTCGCCGAACCTAACTCAGCCTATAAATCCTTCCCACAGCCCGACCCATTTGACCATAGCCCAATCCACTCTTCTCCCATTGACCTTTCACGTTCCAACAAATCTCAGTCCTCTATTTATTTCCTCTCGGCACCTCCCGCCCCATCCGACCTTATAATCTTCTGTTCCTCCGTTGACCATTCTCTCTCTGTCTCTCTCTCTCTTCCTCTCTCTTCCATGGATCGGAGCTACCCTCCGCCCACCCACGACTACTCGCCGCGGCGACAGCTCCAGCTTCAAGGCCCGCGCCCAGCCCCTCTCCGCCTCAGTAAAGACTCTCACAAGATCAGAAAACCCCCGCCGGCTCCACGAGATCCCGTCATCATCTACACCATCTCTCCCAAAGTCATCCACGTCGACCTCGCCGACTTCATGGGTCTCGTCCAGCGACTCACCGGACCGGAAAACGCCGGCCCAGCCGACCAACCCTTCTCTCCCGCCGCCAAACTGGCCACCATACAAAACGCCACGGTTCAGGCCCGGCCCATCCACCGGCCCGCAGACGTCGACGATCTCGACCAGCTTGTGATGAGCCGGCCGACACCTAACCCGGGGATTCTGTCACCAGTTCCGGCTTCGCTTCCGCCCGTATCACCCTGTTTCTTTTCACCGTCCTACCTCGAACCTAGCTTCCTAAATTTCTTGCACGACTTGAGCCCGGTTGGGTTGCTCGGCAGCCGGCCATCTCCTGCTGCTCCTCTCATCTCCACCGCCGGCGCCGCCGCCGGCAACTTGTTCGGCGTCAGCCCAGGTAAGTTCCTGTCAACTCCTTTGATCCCTTCTCCAGGAGCAGCTATCTGGGATCTCTTTAAACAGTTCAAGGATACTTAGAAGAACAAAAGGAAGAAAAGAATTGATTTTCATGGTAGGGTAGGAAGATGGAAGATCTGAAAAGCAGTTGGGAGATAATTTATGATACTTTATCCCTGGCACACTAGCCAGGAAGGTTCTTTTCATAATTAATATTATTATTATTATTATTATTATTTTCACGAGCTTGCTGGTTTTTGGATTATCTTCCATGTTAGTTGGATAACATTATGGATATCAATGCATTTATGAAATACATTTGTATGATTCAATGTTATCTTACTCGCAGAAAGAAATGTTCAGATTGTAATTTTTTTTTTCCTTTTTAACCTTCACAAGTAGGGTAATTTCCTATCATTCAAATCAAATATGGCATTACCTCATGAACTAATCTCTGCTGGGATACATTTGCAAAAAAAGATTTACAAAACGCTCTGGTGTTTTCGAAGAAGATTTAAGCCTGAACTTAATTACGTGATTATTTCCTATCTTTATATTGTGTTTGGAATAATTAATAAGATATTAAAGTGTGATTAACTTGTAATGATTTGTCTGCGTTTTGTGTATGGTAACGTGTTGAGAAATAGCTTTAAAGTGCTTATATTTTGTGTAAAAGTAATTGAAACGTGAGACTACTTTTATGGAGGGCAAATATAGACCTTTTCTTCTTGAATTTGTCAGACAGAAAAAGGCTTAAGTAATAAGATTGCCCCTTTTTTTTATTTTTTTGGTTGGAAAAAGTTGGGGGCAGTGCTCCCTTTATATTATAAAAGAAGAAATTTACAAAAAGGATAAAAAACAAAGTAATGCTATCAAAAAACATATTTTAGGGTGCAAATTGAGAGCCAAAGCTCAATTATTAAAGCTTTATAATATAGCCTTTAAAAGTCAAAAGAAAATTAAAAAAATATGTTTAAGATCAATGGAATATGCCACTCTGAACTCTAAAAAGAAAAATAAAAATAATTCCAAAGGACTCAAAGGGGCTTGAAACATCTGGCATTAGAAAAGTTGAAAGACGACACATAGCATCCGGGCAAATCTTATATAAGCTATTTTTTATTTTTCCAGCGGCATTTTTCCACCGAACAGCTCAACAAATTTTTTTTGCCTGAAAATTTTCATATGCGGGTTTTATAGGTGAAAACTTTCCTCCTTAAATGTCCAAATTTGCCGGACAATGTTTAATTTCTACATATAATGTGTGATTTTCCTCTAATGTAAACGGTAAAAAAAAACATCATAATTCTTCCAATAATATATATAAGATAATGAACCTAGAATAACTAATAAAAGTCATATTTATGAAGCATTGAGAAGTGGCCACATAGAAGAGAGTTGAAGAGAAGTCAAAACAAAATCTTGGCACCAACCTATAAACCAAAAGTAGCCAAGCTAACTTTCAAATATCATCCAAAATGGCACCAAAATCACAAGACAGTGCAACTACAATAATAGCCGACAATATCACCCCAATTAGAATTCCTCTTCCATCTTTTCAATTTCAATTGAAGATCACTTTTTTATTTGAATCAAGATAGAGGAGATACAATGATCTCCATTTTTATTAGATTATTGATTTGATAATGACCTATTAATGATCCAGTAGAAGTAAAACAAAATTCTTGTATATCTGAATATTTCTACTTGGGAGCACTGTGGCCAGTAATTGATAAGTGTTACGACCCTAGCTTCTCTAGTCTACAAAGTTTTAGGTAAGCATTGTGGCGCTATGCCATTGAAAAATAGTGTTCATGTGCCTTGGCTGAGGAAGAGAAAGAGAAAAGGGAGGGAGATGGAGAGAGAGAGAGAAGAGAGAAAGCTGGCGTTGGGGCATTTGTATATGCCCAGGGGCGGATCCAGCTTCTTTTCTCAGGGTGGGCAAAAAAAAAAAAATTTTGTGGGGATGGACAAAAATGCATAGGATCCATGTTTTAAAAACCGGACCGGACCGGCCGGTTCAACCGTCTCTCTCTCTCTCTCTCTCTCTCTCTCTCTCTCTCTCTCTCTCTAATTTGATAAAAATGCAATATATTTCAATCAAGAAAACTTCCACTAAATCACTTTTGTTTTGACATTATAACATTAGAAAGGACAAGGATGTATAGTGGAACAAGACCACCTTTCTCCCTTGACCTATATAAAATTTCCCATGAAATCATATGTACTTTATTGGCTTGAACGTCAACAGCAATGAGAATTTGGAGCACCATTTATTAAGGATTTTAATATAGACTTTAGGGATGAAAAAACATGCCCACTAACCAATCATATTCCAAATAGAAACATTTAGAGACTAGAACCTACTAGCCAAAGTAGAAATTTGGCATTCCATCCATCCTATAAAGAATGAATTCTATTGACTAGAGGTTGGAAATCCACCATCCAAGGCCTAAAAGCAGAAACAGTCAACCCAAAGTATTTGAAATGCAACAAAGAGGGATTAAAACTTGCAATCTTACTTAAAGAAGTGGAAGCGAGCATGGGTATTTTTTGACAAACCATCAATAAATTTATTAGGATTTATCACGATATTAGAGGCTGTGTGGAAATCCTCTAACAGTCTCCTTAGACACAAGAGATAAGTAAGGGAATCCTTTCCAAAAATAATAGCATCATCAGCATGTAATAAATGGAAGACATGTTTGTCACAACTGGAAGGGATAGCAGTGAAGCGTCATAGTTTTCAAATCGATTTTTCATGAGATTTGAGAAATTTTTCATGGCCAAGCAGAAGAGGTATGGTGATGTCACGTAACCTTGGTAAAGGCCAATACTATACATGAAGTATTTTTTAATGATCCATTACTATAAAAAGAGTAATGACATTAGAGATGCAAGACTCCATGCATGTTACAAAAATGTAGAAACCCCTTATGCAAAAGCTTATTTAATATAAATTTTTTATTGATGTTGTCATAAGCTTCTTTAAGTCCAATTTTGCATAGGAGTGGTTAGAAAGCCTTTTCCTAAAATCTCAGTAACCAACATGATATTGGAAGAGAAACATCTTTTGTGAATAAAATAAGCTTAGGCTTCATGAATGGTAAGAGGCATGATATTTATAAGGATATATAGTTGCAAGTAATTTAGCTATAATCTTTGTCAATTATAGAGAGTAGCCATGTTATCATAGATGCTAATAACATAAGCCAATCTTGATCAAATTTTGTTTTTTTAATGAAAAAAAGTGTTTAAACACATCATAAACATCTCAACCAATTAAGTTTGAGAAGTGCTTACAAAAAGATTCAAGAGAGAAGTCATCAAGTCAAAGAGCTTGACTTTTAGTGGCTCAAAAATCTTTTTCTTTGATATCTACATCATATATCAGGGCAATGAGATTAGAAAATAAATGCAATAGAACTTTATTTCCACTAGGGATAGTAATCCCAATACTACCACAAGGGTAGGAAGAATAGGAGATCATTGAAGTAAGAAATACTTCCATTTAAGTTGTAGCAAGAGGGGAGGAGTTATTGTGATCATTGTGATCTTTAATAAAGTTCCTATTTTATGATCTTTAATTCTAGATAAACAGAACTTAAGGTTATCTTCACTAGTAGAAAGAAATTTAGATTTTCAACGTAGCAGAAGCCAAGAAGAAAAAGAGTTCATAAGCTCTTAGATATTAACATTGGTCATTTTAATATGCCCATTAATCATTTGATTAATGGGATTCAAGTTGAGAAGAAAGATCTAGAGAATTCTAGCATCCTTAGATATAACATTAGTTATAAAACTATATGAATTATATTTTGCCTTTTTAACAAGTTTTTCAAATGTTAACATTTTGCCCAAAGAGAATATAGGGTGAAAATCTGGGAGATTCATCAAATAATTCTTGAAAGGGAACCTAAGTTTTGGAGGTGAGGAAGGAATAATGATAATAATAAGAGTACAATCGTCTAAGCATAGTAGAGCCAATGCATTATAGGAGAAAAAAGTTAAATATATCCAATAAATCTAGGTTGATCAAGATCTCGAGCTTATAGTGAATGAAAAATACGATTCTCATGTCGAAAAAAGTGAATAAGAGCCTAAAGGAGGCCAAATTCATTATTCATACGTAATAGATGCAATCAATAAAAAGTTTAAGCTTGTTGGGGTGACAAGGGTGCCTTTAGCTTTCTCTTCATGAAATATACAAGTAAAATCACCAATAAAAAACCAAGGACTCTCAAAGCAAAGGGAAATATTAAAAAGAGAGGATCATAACTTCATTTCTCAAGTTTAAAATTGACAACATGAATAACAGAAAGTCAAAAGTAAGTAGACGCCCACAAAATATGATGCCATGAATGATTTTTTGTATGCCAAAGGAATAAATAAATATCTAAAACTATTGCATTTCATCTATATATATTATGCCAAAGCTACACATGGAGAATGTTTTATGTTCTTGTGGGATGAGATAATTAAGAAGTGTTCTTAAAGACAAGTAGGGTTAACTCTAGTTTCAAGCACATAAAAAAGTTCCAAGTTCAAAGAAGAAGGTATTTATGGAGGAGGGAAGCACCTTGTTGAAAGGGTTAGCCATGTGAAGAGGGCGGTTTCATTGAGCGAGCATGGGCTGAATAGAAAAATCTAATGGCGCTGCAAAAGGTCAAATCCCTAGCAAAGTGAAAACCTAATAGAAGATATAAAGTTAAACTAACTCAATAACATATAATTGAGAAATGTATTATCAATAAAACAAAGGACCACAAAAAAAAACTAAAAAAAATGGTAAAAATATAGTGAAAACTTTATAAAGTGCATGAATAGAAAAAATATTCAAAAGACTCCCCTAGAAAATTAAACCAAAAAGTAAATCAATCATTTGAATAATCAACTAATTAACTAGCCACAAAGATTAAGTGAATTTAAAGAAGAGATGATTATTACATGTCACAGCAACATAACAAAAAGCTTAAATATTAAAAATATTAAGCCATCTAAAACAAAGATTACTACTTATTTTCAAACCTTCAAGGTAAACTCTTCATATTGTGAGAAGTGAAAAATTATTTATTTAAAAAAAAAAACATTACTTCCAACATTTGAAATGGTAGTTACATATCCAAAAGATCTTACTAGTACCTCATTGTCAAAAAAGAAACTTGTTAACTTACTTCTTGATCTTTTTATAGTAGCTTTAAAGATAGTAGTTACTCTGAGCCAATAGGAGTAACCAAATGCAGCCTACAAGAAAAAGATGGCATCCCTCAATCTAGGAACTTATGCTTAGTTTGGGACAATTTTTTTTATTGTTTCGTAAAGCTGCATTTTAACACAAAAATTTCTTAAAAGCAATAAAAACAGTGATCTAAAGCCGTCCCAAATGAAGCCTTAGCTTATCAAACAAAGGTAGAAACATTTTAAGTTTCTCGTATGAAATGTGAATGGCCTAAAAGAGGCGTGAGAAATCCAACCACCTTAGTGTGATATTTATCAAGATAAAGATAAATATTGGTATATATGATTTGATCGACCAATCAAATAAAGTTTGAAACTTGTTGAAAACAATATTATGTACTTTTTACAAAATTTAAAATAATTTGATAAATTTATTTGAACCAATTTAAAGTTTAATTCAAAATTAATCATTTCAAATATAATATAACACTTCAAATTAGAATTGAAGCTCACTTACTCCATAATAATCTTTAGTTATCATGCTCCCTACTTTTCTTTCGTTTTTTTGAATTTGGTGGTAATATCTCACCTGTTGTTTGCTTTATATATATATATATATATATTAAATTTATTTATTTATAAGTCCCTTCGCCTAAGATGACGGAATTAGGATAGGCAGCATAAAATCGGTCCCACATCAAACCCTACGTTTTTCGTTCACAGCCAATAATTATGCGATTAATCGACGTCCTTTCTTTGAAAATGAGGGAACATGAAAAGGTAAGCAGAAAGAGTAGGTAGCAATCATAAATGCCTTTAATCAGAAATAATTAAAAAATCAATGGTTTTTTTTTTTTCTCACATAACGTTTTAGTTAAACATATAAAATTATTAATAAACCACTCAAATATAAGTTTTTATCAATATGTTGCTGTCATTTATGTTAATTCTATTGCAACACTTAGGCTTCATTTGAAATGATTTTTTTATTATTTTTTAAAGCAATTTTCTAACATAAATATTTAATTTTTTTATTAAAATTTTATTTTAAGAAGTCAAAAAAGTTGTCCCAAACAAAATCTTAAGCTTCATTTTAGACGGCTTTTTTATTGTTTTTTAAAATAACATTTTAATAAAAAGTTTTAAAATTTTTTATTAAAAATTTATTTTAAGAAGTTACGAGAAAGCCATCCCAAACGAAGATTTAGTTAAATTTCCCTAACATATTATAACAATGTTGATTTGGCTAATCTAAGTCTATGGCCCATTACTTAATAATATTATTAAGTATATAATATGTCTATGGCGCGTCAGAGACGTGTTGAGCAGGCAGTAAATGGATGAGATTAAAAAATAATTAATGAAGGACGTGTATGTCATAAGCTTAATTCATATTTGGTATCACTTTTTTTTATTACTTATTTTATTTATATTTTGATATGAAATAAATTATATTTAATATTTTTAAAATATATTTTTTATTATTAGGTAAATTGATTTGAACTTTAGGAAAAATTTTATAAGATTATGATGAAACCTGCAATGCTTTATGATGCAAAATATTCATCATTTAAAGAGAAGCATAAAATTAAGTTTTGAAAAGATAAGTATGCTAAGGTGAATGAGTGGCTTTACTATTAAAGAGAAAATATGATATGAGCATATATATAAAAAAATTGGAGTAGCTCTAATGACAAATAAAATGAAAAGGCGTCGTCTTATATGATTTGTTCACAAAAAATATTAGTCTTTTGATAACCCAATTAGGAGAGTAGATGCATTAGATTTGATCTATGTTAAAAAATATAGATATGAATCTAAAAATACTTCATTAAAAATATTAGAAATAATATTTTTTATTAAATTTAAATAAGAATCTGACTCTTAACAGGATAATAGAGCGAAAAAAAATTCATGTATTCAAACCCACATAGTTGGATAAAAGTTTGATGTTATTGTTGTAATATTAAATAAATTGATTTATACGATAATATAGTTGATTGTTGGCAGGTTGATGGTTACACTTGCTATGGTGATGATTATGAGTAATTATAAAAATAATTAAAAATACACTAGATAAATATAATTTAAAAAAGAAATCATCCAAAACAGAATCTCAAGTGAACAGCAATGACAGAATGAAGAAATTGCTGAATAATTAAAGATTAATAACATTTTTTTATTTTTAAAATAGAAAAAAAATGCAATTTTTTAACAATTATACTTAAAACTAGCCAAACATAAGGAACAAAGAAAGCCTTCTACTACTTCTCTTTGAACCAATAAAAAATTTTCCGAAGATACGACTAAAATATGGATTTACAGCAGGTTGAAGCAAATCATATCTATTATATGCTGATATTGGTGAAATGGTAGATGCCGTACTTTCCAGCTACGTAAACTTTTGAAACTCGCTAAAGAAATTTTACGAGAAATTATTATGTGTGAATGTCGAATGCATTACATCGTCCGGAGACCAACCTGAATGCGCCATGTCAGCAGTACCGAGCCGCGGTACTGAGCGGGGGTGACGTGTCGCATTGCGCATTCTGATTGATCTCTAGACGGGGTTCGGCGTCCGCACAGAATAATTTGCCAAATTTTACGCCTTCAAAAATCATCAATCGCATCAACATCAACCTTTCTCTTTGCAGATGGATATTGGTCACTGTGAGGCCCGCCAATGAAAGTGCCAACCTTCTCGCCGACAATAGCTTTGACAATGTTTCCAGGTTTATTCAAGTTGAAAACGACAACTGCAGAGTAGAAAAAGTTCACATTTTTATTTTTTTTTAGAAACGGTGAGTGAAAAATAGTAAAATGTGTGGTTCATACTCAATGCTTTCACACTTTTTTGATGATTTTCAATAGATTCTCTAATGGTTCAAAAGGCAAATTTTAGGGGTTATAGAAGATATAGGCTTCGTTTGGGACAGTTTTTTATTGCTTTTTAAAACAACTTTCTAGTTTAAAAATTCAATTTTTTATACTACAAAGATGCTTTAAGAAGCAGCAAGAAAGCCGTCCCAAAAGCCATAATGTTACCTGGGATATTGTTTTCTTGGCATAGTGTGATGGCAGTCATGTCCATCACTGAGAGATCCTTCGTAGTTACATCCTGATAGCTTAGGTTGTCAAGAAGGCGAGCATTTGGGTGTGTCTTGGGGTCTTCATCATACACTCCATCCACATTTGTTGCCTTCAGAACAACTTCTGCATTAACTGCAATATGGGATATCATCACATGCTATTTCATCAAACCATGCGTTTTGAAAAATTAAGAAACAGATTTAAAGAAATATTTCACATCTGAGGATATAGGTGTTAGAACATGTAATCATTTATGCAAGGAAAATGATAGGAAATACTTGAGTTCACAAGCAACCCTAATAATAAATTGATAAAAAAACTGCAAGAAAGAACATAAGAACTCTAACGAAATCAACACAAGACAGTAGGTTGTATTAGGGAAATCAAAGCAAAGCAAACATAAAGCAAAGATACAACTGATCCTCAATTCGAGAGGAGGATCATTCTCTCCCAATCTCTAGGCGAAGAGTCTAGAGCCCAAATCACCAAAGAGAACTCCAAGATAAATAATAATTTAGCATAAACCCTAACCCTAACCTCTCATGCCTATTTAAAGCTTAATTCACTTGAATTCAAAATTCCTTTCCCTCCTAACCTAGTCGCCTCTCTTAATTAGCCATGTAGGGCCATGGCTTGGGCGGCAATCACATAGGAGGGGGTTTGACTCGCCTCCTGTAGACTAGGACTGGCCCATGTGGGGATGGTTGGGTCGGTTCAGGAACCCGACCAAACAGAAAACTGAACATCTCAAGCAAATCCACAAAAACAGGAGCTTCTGTGATCAAGAGATTTACATTCAGCCTAACAACAGACACTTTGGCCATGTCCTCAGCCGTTGTAGTCCCAAACTTCAATCCTCTCTAACAGTTTTTCGAGTTCAAATCAGTTGCTTTATTGCGGTAGGGATAAATATCCAAGTAAAATTGAAAGGCTATTACAACTATTCAATACTATCATGTTTATGGATGTGTAGGGAAACAGTTTAAGGATGTGTTAGGGTTATAATTAATACATTAATTGATACAATAAATGAAGATCACATAAAATAATTTTGGAATTCCTGCTTTCAAAGATCACCAATTAAAATATAAATTTGTGTTACTTTGATGTAAAATAAAATAAAAACAAGTATAAAAGTCAAATAATAATCTAATGATCGGCCAAATTAAAGAAATCGCTAGGAATTTCAAACCTACCAAAACACATGGTGCATTAAAACCCATTCTGTATCATATTGGAATAAAATTGGGAATGCTCACAATACCAATAACACTATATTTAGAAGAAAGAGAACAAGAAAAGATTTTAGCCAGTTGAGAAAACCAATTCACAAGTCGGTACAAAGAGAATTTTTCTCAGAATTTGATTATCATACTTGCATCACAGAAATCTAGCATCCAATAAGCACAAAAAAGACTTAAAAGATACATGAAATTAAATAAGCTAAAGGTATCCTTTACGACCCTCATCTGTTGCATTCATAAGCATCAAAAAATAAAGCAAAAAATCCACAAATCATTAAACTAATAATTCACTCATCATGGTACAACAAAGCCATGCTTGGGATTTGTATAAAGCCTAAGACCTCTAGCAATTCTTTCCAGCTTGGACAAGTTCAACTCTATTGCAATTAACATTTGATAATCATCAAGTAGATTAAGGCTTCATTTGGGACGGCTTTCTTATTGCTTCTTAAAACAACTTTTTAGTATAAAAATTTAATTTTTAAACTAAAAAGCGGCTTTAAGAAGCAATAAAAAAGTTGTCCAATACGAAGCCTAAAGCATAATAGTATTTTCTGCAATCTACTGCGTAGGCGCACAAGATAACATTTAGAACACACCAATTGACATAATTTCATCATCAAATATAGCTTCAGGAACAAGAAAGATAGAACTGCCTAGCATAATGTTTAATGCAAATTTATTAAATAGAAGGGAGATGAATCCAAAGTATTGATTGCAGGTTTATGAAATAAAGTCAAATCAGATACATTGAAGATTGGAAAAAAAATTAGAACTTGCAAGAATTCCTAATTTATGAGTATGTCTTAATAAACTGCATGATTTTAAATTATTCTGCTTTTTCTTGCATTCAATTTTTTGAAAACAGCTACAATCTTCTGGATTCAATGCAATCATACCTTATGAACAGAATATGAAACTTTAGAATTTCATATAATCCTATTCTTCAAGATTTTAGCATTTCTATTCCTATGATTTCTTATTCTTATTCCTTCACTGTGACTGCTATTTTCAAGCGTTGATTGCCACATCACCAAAATTTTCTATATCTCGCTAATGCTATAGTCCCAAAAACTTACTGTCGCAATGTAGCTATACAGCTTCAAAATCTTTTGAAAGCTTGTTGATGTTAATTGCTTATACAGTCCCGGATTTCAGCTAATACCATAACTCTAACAATCTTGAACTCCCTTACAGCCGTTAATTTGCTAGTCCCAAGAATTTCTTTTAAAATCCACTGATTTGTTAAAGATCTGAAGCGCCTTTGCAGCTTATTTCTAATATCGCTACTTTGTTGCCTCCTATACTCCTATAAATAAATTCATTTGAAAATTAAGAAACCTAAAGCTAGTTCCCTACTGTTCATTACATGTCTGCGACTTTTCTCTCGCTCGCTCTGGGGGGTGCTAGGGCATCGCCCTAGCCGCCCCTCCCGGCATCTCGATCCTTGCGGTGCTGGATGCTTCTCCTCGCCTGTTGCAGGGAAGTTTGTTTCTCCTTCGTCTCCTTTCGATCCGAGTTTTTATGGCACCTTCTCGTTTTCGTGATCCTGGTTTTTTGGATGCTTCGTCTTCTCTTTCGTTTAAAGATGCACTTTCTGGTTCTTCCCCTCTTATGGCCGGTGGTTTTCCTGAGCTCAAGGTTTCCTCTCATCAGGCCTTGCCGACGCTGTGGATTTCCGAAGCGGAAATCGCATCATTGGCTGCCCCATTTGAACTTGCTTTGGTAGGTAAATTTCCTGGTCGGAGACCTTCGCTTGAAGCTATTAGGAGTTTTTTCTTCAAGCTTAAGCTTAATGGTGAGGTTTCAGTGACTGTTTTAAATCAGCGTAATGTCTTGATCAAACTTTTTAACGACTTGGATTACTGTCGGGTCTTTGCTCATAGATCTTATTTTGTAAGTAATTGCTTCATGAAACTGATTAAATGGTCTCCTACATTGAATGTGGAGGTTGAATCACCTATTATCCCAATCTGGATTTCATTCCCTAACTTACGGCCTCATTTGTTCGCTTTGCGTATTCTTCATGGTTTAGGCCAGATCTTTGGTAAACCCTTGAAGACGGACAATGCGACCTCCTCTGGTTCGCGTCCTTCTGTTGCTCGTGTTTTAGTTGAACTGGATGTGTCCAAGCAATATCCGAACAAGATTTGGATCGGTCCGGATAGTGTTGGGTATGTTCAATCTGTCATTTTCGAAGACTTTCCTGAGTATTGTGCGCATTGTTTAGCTTTGGGTCATTCTAAAACGAATTGTAAAATTCTTAATCCTAACCTTGTCTCCTCTGCTTTGCCTCCTCATTCGTTGGGGGTTGATTTAGCTACTGTGCACTCATCTGATCCTGGTTTTCTTTCTACTGCTAAGGAGGGAGTTTTAGGTGTTGACTCTGTTGTCTCGGGTAGAGTCCCTCCTAACCCTGTGTCGACCCCGGATTTGATGAAGTTGGGCCTGCTGATGTTATTGTTGTTGAGCCTTTGGGTCCAGTTTTAAATCCTGTGGCAGTTCCTTTTGATAATGCTGTAGTTAATCCTGTTGTGGTTGCCCCTACTGTTGATGATGCACCTGTGGTGTCTGTGGGTGCTCTGGCTGTTGTTGAGCAGGATGTTCGGGGATGTTCTAGTAATGGCTCTTTGCTGGGTTGTGAACTTAATTCAATGCCGATTTTAAGTGAACCATGTGTTTTAACTAAAATTGTTGCTCCTTCAATGGCTGTTGAGCGATCTGATTTATCTGGATCCATGAAGGTTTTGTCCCCTGTTTCTCAGGTTGGTGCTTCTTCGGTTAATTTGGGAATGGATGATGTTCATAATACTTGTGTTGATGTGCCGGTGAAATTAATTGAACCTCAAGCCTTGGTTTTTCATGTGGGGAACAATTTTGGTATGGATGTGAGGAAGCACTTAGATTAGCTTCATGTTTCGTCTGATTCGGAGTCTGTTTCCTCTTTTGAGTCTAGTGGCGCGGACGATCCTGGTAATCCTTTTGCTTTGTTGCGTGATACACATGTTGTTTTTGGTGCCTCTCGTGGTAAAGCTCGTGGTAGGGCAGACGTCCTCGGTAATGTCCGTGGCTTTTGTGGTGGTTGCCTTATGGTTGCAATTTTCTGGGGTGCAATTTTCTGGGATTGTGCTTTGGACGGTCTGCTAGTTCGGTTGCCTGATGCCTTTGCATATATTCGAGCTCTCTGTTTGTTTTTCGTTTGGCCGAGCAGTGATGTGGTTGGGGCTCGCTTGTCCTTTGGCTGGCCCGTGGCAACCTTTGGTGTTGGCTTGGGTTTGCTGGTGCGATTCTTCATCAAATTGGATGGTCCGGGTTTGGCTTAAGGGTAACTGGTAGTCTCGACCTTAAACTGAGCCCTCTTATTCTGTATTTTTATCCACTTTCTCGTTGTGCTGTGTCTTTGAATGTTGTATTTTGTACTGTCTTTTTGTTTGGAATAAAATCTTTTGTTAAAAAAAATGATGAGAAAATCGGAACTTAAAGTTTTAGGATCCAAAAGATTTCTATGAATTCTATTTTGGAGTCTTTGTGGGCTATAAATAGAACCCTTAAGATATGCAAAAAATTTATAATCACTTCGTAGTTTGTCTCGTGTTAATGCATTAAGGACCTCACATAGTGAGATAAAGGCTTAATATTATTGTTGGTGGTGGTAATTTGTCTAGTAGAATTTAATATATTAGTTACTATTAACTATAAATAATAGTGGATTCATTCAAATTGGACAAGGCCCCATGGTTTTTCCCCCTTTTCAGGGGTTTCCACATAAAAACTCCGGTATCTCTTATGAATGCTACGTCCTCTCTTATCTGATTGCGTGCTGGATCTTCGTACAATACTAAGACGTTAAACTTTATATTTCTCTACCGCCGCGAATATTCCATGATGCAACAAAGCTAAAGGTATCCTTTACGCCCTCAGTCTATTGCATTCATAAGCATCTAAACCCAAATTGATTGCCTCTCAATTTCTTATCAGTTCTTGTGCCTGCAAGCATAACAAAAGGCGCAAATTGGAAATCCTTGGTCTTCCAATTATCTGAAAAGTACACAAGCTACAAGTACAGAATTCATATCCAATATGCTACATGAACATCAGGCATCAATTACATGCACTACAGGAGACAAATTACAACAAAAAGATGGATAAAAGCCACAAGCTACAATAAACCACACTAAAGGAATGCAACAGAGAATCACTGCAAAAACCGTTGAGTCGCCTCAACAAAAAATCCCAAATATCACCGATTCTTGAAATGTGCACAAGCTGCACAATATTTAAAAAAAAAACTTCCAAATATTGTCGCTGACTTGCTCTAGCCACAGAACCAACAAGCCAGCCACTTAAATCAAACAAGATGAAAGCTTACGTGGATGAGGAACATCATATAGAGAGCATATCCAATTCGTATAGGAGCATCAATATGAGCATCTTTAAAACACTCAAACTGCAATAAAACTCTAAAAATAAAGCAAACTATCCACAAATCTTTAAACTACTAATTCACTCATCATGCTAAAACAAAGCCATGCTTGGGATTTGTATAAAGCCTTAGACCTCTAGCAATTCTTTCCAGCATGGACAAGTTCAGCTCTATTGCATTTGACATTTGATAATCATCAAGTAGATTAAAGCATGATTGTATTTTCTGCAACTACTGCGTTGGCACACAAGATAAAATTTAGAACACACCAACAACAACAAGCCTTTATCCCACTACGTGGGGTCGGCTACATAAATCCTTTTTCTCCATTGTGTCCTATTAAAGATCAAATTCTTATTTAAATCTAATAAAGAAAGGTCATTCCTAATATTTTCTAACCAAGTCTTTTTAGGTCTGCCTCTACCTTTCTTAACATAAGTCAAATCTAATACATGTACTCTCCTAATCGGGTCATTGGAAGGCCGCCGTTTTATGTGACCAAACCATCTAAGGCGACTCTCTCTAATCTTATCTTCTATTGGAGCTACTCCGACCTTTTCACGTATATGCCCATTTCGTATCCTATCTCTAAGGGTAAAGCCACTCATCCACCTGAGCATCCTCATCTCTGCCACACTTAACTTAGTATTATGCTTCTCTTTTAATGGCCAACATTCAGCACCATAAAGCATTGCAGGCCACACTACCATCTTATAGAATTTTCCCTTAAGTTTGAGAGGTACTTTTCTATCACATAACAAGCCCGATGCATTCCTCCACTTCAACCATCCAACTTGAATTCTGCTGATAATATCCCCATCTATTTCACCATCACTCTGAACAATAGATCCAAGATATTTAAAACGCGTACTCTTATTAATGACTTGATCGCCCAAAGTCACAATCCCCTCACTAGGTCTATTACTACTAAAATTACACTCCATATATTCCATTTTAGACTCATTTTAAAATCATCTACCTCTCTACCAACATGTCCATTTAAATCTCTTCCAATAAGAACTCTTTCTTCTATAGGTATATTTTGTAATAATTCTTCTAAGTTATTCCAAAAATTTAATTTAAAACTCATATCCAAACCTACTTGAGGAACATGAGCACTTATAATATTGACAATCTTATCCTCAACAACAATCTTTAAAGCTATAATTTTATCTCCAATCCTATTAATTTTTATAACATTACCCTTCAAACTCTTATCTATAATAATACCTACACCATTTCTAGTACGACTCTTACCCGAATACCAAAGTTTAAATCTTAAACTATCAATTTCCTTAGCCTTCTCTCTAACCCATTTAGTTTCCTGAATGCACAAAATATTTATCTTCCTATGAATCATAATATCTATTAATTCCATTAATTTTCCTGTAAGGGAACCTATATTCCAAGTTCCTATCCTAATTTTAGTTTCATGGACTAGCTTCTTTGCCCACATCCGTCCTTAATGTGGGAACCCTTGCCTATTTAACACTACACCCGGGCGCCGGTGCAACGGCCCTTACACACTTGTCACTATATTCAGGTCATACAGCGCGTCCCTTCCAGGGGACGCCCTAGCATTAACACAATTTCTTAAGGGATTCATGTCATTATTATTCGATAAGTTTTACGTTGGTTGTCGACTACCTAACACAACCCTCCATTTTTCTCATCCAGGACTTGGGACCTGACAACGATAGTGTTAATATTTACGTTGGTTGTCGACTACCTAACACACCAATTGACATAATTTCATCGATCATCAAACATATCTTCAGGAACAAGAAAGATAGAACTGCCTAGCATAATGTTTAATGCAAATTTATTAAATAGAAGGGAGAAGAATCCAAAGTATTGATTGCAGGTTTATGAAATAAAGTCAAATCAGATACATTGAAGATTGGACCAAAATTAGAAATTGCAAGAATTCCTAATTTATAAGAATGCCTTAATAAACTGCATGATTTAAAATTAATCTGATTTTTCTTTCATTCAATTTTTTTGAAAACAGCTACAAGGAACTTATGGATTCAACATAATCATACCTTATGAACAAAATATGAAACTTTTAGAATTTCCTATTATCCTATTCTTCAAGATTTAGCATTTCTATTCCTATGATTTCTTTTTCTTATTCCTTCACTGTGACTGCTATTTTCACGCGTTGATTGCCACATCACCAAAATTTTTTATATTTCGCTAATGCTAAAGTCCCAAAAACTTACTGTCGCTATCTGCGCTGCAGCTTCAAAATCTTATGAAAGCTTGTTGATGTTAATCGCTTATACGGTACCGGATTTCAGCTAATACCATAAACTCTTACAATCTTGAACTCCCTTACAGCCCTTTAATTTGCAACAGTCCCAAGAATTTCTTTTAAAATCCACTGATTTGTTAAGGATCTGAAGCCCCTTTGCCGCTTATTTCTATAATCGCTACTTTGTTGCCTCCTATACTCCTTTTATAAATAAATTCATTTGAAATTAAGAAACATAAAGCTAGTTCCCTACTGTTTATATGATGAGAAAATCGGAACTTATAGTTCTAGGATCCAGAAGATTTCTATGAATTCTATTTTAGATTCTTTGCGGGCTATAAATAGAACCCTTAAGATATGTAAAATTTTTATAAATTATGGTCTAAGCAAATATAATGTAACCATCCGGAATACCTACATTTCGAAAGAGACACAACCTAGTTACATTTTTAAATGGATTAATAATTTTGAGTACTTCTTTAAAGAATACAATTTGTTTAAATCTAAAAAAGTTAAACTTATTGGCATAATCTTGCAAGCAAAATACAAACAACATAGGATGACATTATACATAGACTTGGAGTCTTATTGCCCACTAGGTTAACAATGTCATCTAAACTCTTTTGGAGTCATATCGGGTCCATTGGAAAACGTCAAGTGATGCCTAATGAAGAATGGGTGTAAGGGACAGCACTCTACAAGAAGAAAACACCATTACGATTTGTTGAATAGTGCAGGAAGAAAACAGGACAGCCAGCTACAAGAATGATTTAAGTGATCTAGGCATTTGGAATGGTTGCTGAGGCTTGGACAGCACCTAGATCAAAGGTTAGACCCACTTAAGTGCCACCAAACAGTGCAGGAAATGAAAGGGCTGTAAGCTAAAAGGATAGACTAAGTTATCTAGGCAGATAGGTTGGACTCTGGAACGTGGACAGCAAGTGAATACTACCTAAAACTCTCCCAAACGGATGCTAATAGGTGCAGGAATAAAGTGGACAGCAATTTCAGCAAAGGGTTAAGTAACCTAAGTGTTTTGGTAAGGTCTTACGGTGAAGACAGTACCTAAACAGTGACGAAAAGTTCTCTAAACGATGTCTAACAGTTGCTGGAATGGTGCGGAAAACAGCTACAAACAAAGGTTTAGTTTCCCTAAGCAATTAGTAACAATGTAAGTCCAATGGCTGCACTCACACTCTAGCTAGGACGACTTAAATGCCAATGTATGAGTGCAGGAAATGCAATTACAGCAGTGAAAACAGTGAAAAAATTCTAACAATGCAATTATACGCATGCAAGTTTTAAGCTATAATGAAAAGGCTAGACCCTAGGATGTTTTTCCACACATGTCGTGCATGCCTACCATGCTCTGATACCAAGATGATGTGAAACGAACAGGAGTTACTTAGCAAATTAATGATAGCGAATTAACAAAGTGTTTCCACAATAAATTTATTACTTATAACAATGATTGATCCTTAGAATTCTTGGTTTTTAACTTGCTTAGGCAAAGAAGAGCAAAGCTGATTCCCAAACAATTCAAGAAAATGCAAAGAGCAATTGTAAAACTACGACGATACACAAGAATCCATGATTTAATAATGAGAACTTTCACCTTTGGAGCCCATACGCTCAACTAGTCTAGGTTTTAGCGGAAGAAGAGTCTCCACATTAGAACCGAGGTCACTCTGAGGAAGAAGGAGCCTAAGATCGTCGTTCTTGGATAGGTGGCCGGAGTGGTGGAGGATGACGGTCGTCCAATGATGATCCAACATCCCTTTGATCTTTGCTCGTCGATCACATCAACTAATGTGTAATGGATACGGTCGATGTAATCTTCAATAGTGTCGTCAAAATCAAAGCCCACGTCAAAGAACGGTGATTGGAGGATGTCAACTTGATCTCGATCGTCATGTACGAATCCAAAATTCCATTCGGGTTCCGCCATGCATCCTTGTCGGGCGGGAAGATGCACAAAAGAAGTGGGAAAAGAGAGGAAGAAGATGGCGGGTTGGTGGAGGAAGGTGGGATTGGCTTGGGCCCTTGAGAAGTTTGAGTGGAGAAAGGCTCCAAAGGAAAATAAAACTGAAAAATCTGAAGTTGTTGACCACCATCCGAGAGGGGTAGGCGGCAGGATGAAGCTGTTGGGCTGGCCAGCGAGAGGCTGGCCGGCGGGTGGCTGGCTGCTGGCCGGCGGGTGGCTGAGTTGCTGGCCGGCGGGAGGCTGCAGCTAAGGGGGCCGGCGGCTTTGGGCTGCTTGGAATAGGCGGCAGCAAGAGCAAAGGGAGGAAGAGGTAGGAAAAAAAATCTAGGGATTCAAAGAGTGAATTCCAATCTTCCACAATTGCTTCCACCCAAACCTTCGTGACGACGACGAGATCAAGAGGAATAAGGAAAATAGAAGAACAAGAAAAACCTAGAACTCACAAAGAGATCTAGCTTCTCCTACGAACTCACTAAGAGATCGTGGAGGTTTGCACTCACAGAGAGAATATGAAATGTCAAATATTCATTCATTCAAAAACTACTATTACATGAGAAAAGGGTCATATATATAGGACTCAAATGACAAAGAAAACAAAAGACTAAAATGTCCCTTGGGCTACAATAACGACTAAATACCCATGAGGGCAAAAGCGAAAAACATAAAAAATAAAATAAACTACTACATAAAATGACAAAAAATACAGCTCATGATCGTGGCTGTCGATCTCTGGCGTCTCATAATGGTACATGTGTCGAAGTTGCTGACGATGTCCTCATCAGATTTACTATTACAATTGAACTTTATTTTATGTAGAGCCTAAATATGCACTTTGCATTAGTAGATGTTTTTGTATCTACATCTGAACAATAGCCAGAGTTAAACTTTGAAATTGAGTTCGAGTCTAAGACTTCATTTAGGATGACTTTCTTACTGACTAAAAAGCTGCTTTAAGAAGCAATAAAAAAATAGTCACAAACAAAACCTAAATCTAAATATATGCATGTAATTTTGAAACTCATTATAGTCACATTATATTTGTATAGAATCATAGACTACCCAATTTTTATTAAAATTGCATCATTAACTATTTTTTAATAGACCAAGTTACTATGTCCTACTTTCAACCGATATGATGATGCATCCTTAAGTTTTGAAACTAATTGAATGAAGGATGTCTTAGGATCACACAAAATAGATTTGGGATTCACAATTTCAAATACCACCAAAAAAAAAATCCATTTCTTCTGATATAAACTTGAAAATACAAGAAATTTAAGCCGAATGATAATCAAATTGGTTATATCAAAGAAATCAGCAGGAAATTTAAAGCCAGCAAAATTCACAGTGCCGTTAGAATTAGTACCACAATTGAAAAACAAATTTATATTAGAGTTGATTGAAATTAGGAACACTCGCAAAAATTGATATTGAATTATTTAGAAGAAAAAGAACAAGGAAACAGGCATTCTCATCTCAATAGAAGATAACTTCGCCGGAAAAGTTGATTATCGTACTTGCACTGCACTTCAAGAAATCCAGCATCCAACATGCATATAAGATTAAAAGAAAACCTAAAACTTATTAAGCCAAAAGTAAACTTTGAAAGCCTCAGTTCGTTGTATTTATAAACATCAAGTCAGCTGCCTCTCAAATTTTGATCAGTTCTCATATCTGGCAGAGTAACAGAAGGTGGAAATCACCAGTTTTTTATCTTCAAATTAGCTGAAAGTACGCAGGCTATAGGCGCTGAATTCAAATCCATGACACTCAAGAACTAAAACTGTCAAATACACTCATTATAATGCACAAGACACTCATTACAATCATTAAATTCCTTGAATTGCTTACCGGACACAATATTTAAAAAAAAAAAACCCACAAATTCCAATACTACTGACTTGTTCAAACCTTAACCAGGCGGAAAACTGAAGAAGTCAGACCATTTAAAACAAATCAGATGAAAGGACATCCAAAATAGAAACATCACATATGCATGAAATTCTCATAAACATGTTATTACATTCATGTTTTAAGCTACAAAATAAAATAAAACAAATAGTCAGAAAAATCATCAAACTACTAATTTACTTGCCGTAGAGTAGTTGCAAACCAAACTTGCCTTGTGACACATAAACCCTAAAATATCCATCAAATACAATAATCCCCCTACCCGAACCTTGACTAAAAAACATGAGAAGGGTTTTGCGGGGATTATTTCTGTGATTTCTAGAGTAAGGCAATGTAAAAGAAGAAAAAATTTTTATGATGTAATTTTTGACTTATCAAGCATCTCTTTTCAGTCTGATTCCATCTTATAATTCCCTTAATCCAGTATTTTTTAAACCAGATAATGAATTTTTGGAGCATCAAAAATCTGTGTTCGTTTAATCTCAGCTTTCTTCTTAAATTTTTTTTTTACTTCAATCTTAACTTATCCAATTGCTGTTGATAATGATACAGTGGGTACTTGAATGAATCAGGTAATAATACTTCAGCGGAAATAAAGCAATCAATACACATTCAAGAAACAAAATATTAAGATATTTCCATGAATTTTGATGAGAAGAGAAAATAACCTTTGAAATAATTTTGAATAATCTGGTCTTACTTCTTCTAATTTAGAATAGACTTACTTTCAGCACCACGAAGAGCAGCAGCAGTATCTGTTGTGAAGAAAGGATTGCCAGTTCCAGCAGCAAAGATAACAACTCTTCCTTTCTCTAAATGCCTAACAGCTCTTCTTCTTATGTATGGCTCAGCAACTTCTGACATACGAAATGCTGTCTGGACACGTGTTGGAATACCAATGCTCTCCATTGTTGCTTGCAAGAATATTGCATTCATGACTGTTGCAAGCATGCTGAACCACAAAAACAAGCTTTAGCAACTATCAAACTAATAATCGACTGATAGGAAGTGCTTGTATTCACAATCAACCTATCCAAAATCGGCGAACCAACAGCAGCCAAATGGCTGTCTACAGCAGGAAAACAGCAGATTTCTGCTGTTTACAGCAGGAAAACAGCACTTGTCCGGGAAAATACGAGAGAAAAGATGCCCTAATTAGATTTTTTTGTTTTTAATTGATCATCTAGGACAATTTGTGATTATCCCGGACGATATGATTAAAAATAAAAAAATTCTAAAACACAGAGAATTTTTCCTCTTGAGTGTGTGTGTGCAAAGTTACTTAGTATTAGTACCCACTTTAGTATATTTGACTCAAGAAAAGATAAAAATACTTGACGTACACTTAGAAATTGACTTAGTCCTAATCTACCCAATCTTAAGCTGGCTTGATTTTCAATTGACCTTTTGGATCTGAAAAGTTAGTAGGTAAGACAGTTGTAGAAAAGTAGAAGTGTCAGAAATATTTACTATCATCAAAATTATAATCCCTGAATCTAGATTTATAACAATATCTCCCTTTTTGATGATGGAAAACATTTGGTAGAAAGTTTAACTTAAGTAGTTAATTTAAATATAATGTGAAGGAAAATAGATGGTATAAATACTAAACAAAAGTAGTACAAAAAATAAAATAAACACTACCACTACTCCACATTTGGACATCACAAAAAGGACGAAACCAAAAAAAAAAGAACAAAAAATACAAAAAAGAAATAAATAAAAGAAAACACACTAAAAATGACAAAAAGAACAAAGTTTTTTGTGTGATCAAAGCACGAATATGATAAATTTTTCATGTGATTGAATTAAAATTTGTAAGAAAAATGAGTTAACATCATTGAAATTCAAAAAATAGTAGAGCATCCGATCATGTTAACCCTAGCTTGGACTTCTTACAGGGCAAATCATTATTTGAATATAAAAATCGAACACAAAAAAATCAATCGAATAAAAAAAAGTTACATGTTCAAAACTTGATTCTAGAAAAATATCTTATAGAATAATATACTAAATTAATTAGTCACAATAATGATTTTTAAAATCAAGCCTTTAAAAATATCAAGTGACACATGAATTCCTCTAAGATTTTAAGGTTTAAAAGAGAATAAAGCTTGCTTTCATGTGGGCTCATTTTGTGCTTCTTGTCAATTGGTTTGCGCACTTTGTGCTTCTTTTGATTTTTGATACACTTTATATATATTTCAATTTTTTAGCAATTATTGCATATCTTTTCATTTTTTCTTCTTTTTTGGCTCATTTTATACCTCTTGTCATTTTTGCAAGCTAGATCTCTTTTGAAACTTTTAAATACTCTCTATTATGAGAATATCTTCTAGATTTTAGAGAATAAAAACCCACTCTCTAATATAAGGAAGAGTAAACTACAAAGCAGAATGAAATTCATAATATAAATGAAACGACAAGGTTATGATAGCTTGAAAGTGATTTAATGATTTTGAATATTATTTATATAAGATAGATTATTGTAGCAAGATAGAAAAGATCTCATTTGCAAAGTCTAGTTGTTAATTTGAGATAGATTTTTATTTAGAAAAGAAAATTGCACCACTAAAAGAAGTTAGAGGAATGAAAATAATCAACAGTATTTAAATAAAACATTGACTACAAATTTTAAAAAATAAAAATAAGGTATAAAATATCATTTTAGTAGTGACAAAAAAGAAAAACTAAAAGAAAAATAAGAACATAAAAAATGAAATACTAAAAAGCAACAATAAATAATAATTAAAAACTAAAAATAAGTAAAGTCATACATAAAAGATAGAATAAAAAACAACAACAAATTAGAAAAACATAAAAAATAGAGTTTAGAAAGCATCAAGTTCATGCATTTATGTCAATCACACCTAATTTGATCCTTAAGATGCTGAATGTGTCAAAGGTCAGTGGTTTAGTAAAGATGTCAGCCATTTGATTCTTAGTTTCCACATGGTGTAACTAAATATCTCATTTGGTAATATGGTCCCTAATAAAATGATGACTTATGTCAATGTGTTTGGCCCTTGAATGTTAGATAAGATTCTTAGAGATATAGATGGCAGTAGTGTTGTCACATAAGATTGAAATTGTGCATACAGATAATCCTAAATCAAGACTTTGTTGCTTTAACCAAATGAATTGGGCCACATAACTTCCTAGGACAATGTACTCAACTTCAGTAGTAAAAAGTGCAACAGAGTTTTATTTTCTATTAGACTAGGAGACTAAGTACTGTCCTATAAATTAAAAAGTACTAGAAGTGCTCTTTCTACCATCATACACACTACAAAATTAGAATCATAATATCTAATAATCTTAATAGAAGTGTTGTGCCTAGGATATCGGATTCCTAAGTTTTGGGTCCCTAAGAAATATTTAAGGATTGTCTTAACTACAATCAGGTGGGATTCTTTAGGATCATGTTGAAATCTTGCTCAGAGGCAAACACTAAATACTATATCAGGTCAGCTAGTAGTCAAGTAAAGCAATGATCATGGGAGTATTTATTAGGTTGGCTTTATCCATTTCATATTTCTTTAAGATGTCCTTAACACACATTGATCGATTTAAAAAGATTCCATCATCCAATTTTCTTATGTTAAAATCCAAAAAAGTAGGATAACTTTCATCATACTCATCTCAAATTTTGCACTCATTATTTAAAAAATCACATAAGCTTTTATAATAAGATCTAAAAAATATATCATCAACATAGATCTAAATAATGAGTAACTCATCTCCTACTTTTCTTAAAAATATATCAGTGTCTACGTTCCCCTTAACAAACTCCCTCTCTAATAGGAATGTGCTAACCCTCTCATACTAAGCACTAGGTGCCTATTTTAATTCGTATAAGGCCTTTCTTTAATTTGTAAATAAGATTTGGAAATTGGGAAGTCTTAAAACCTAGGGGTTGCTCTACAAACACATTCTCTTTTATTATCCCATTTAAAAAGTCACTCTTGAAGTCCATTTGAAAAAGCTTAAATCCGTTATAACAAACAAAGGCTAATAACACTCTAATAACTTCTAATCTAGCTAGAGGGGCAAAGGTCTCCTCAAAATAAATTCCTTCTATTTGGTTGTACGTCTTAGCCACCAATTTCACCTTATTCCTAACCACCACACCAGAATCATTCATTTTATTCTCAAAGACCCATTTGGTTTCCACTACACTTTGATTCTTAAGTCTTTCTACTAACTCCCAAATATTATTCCTCACAAATTGATTAAGTTTTTCTTATATAGCTAAGATCCAAAATTCATTCAAAAGGGATTGATTGATGTTGGTGGGTTTAGTCATTAAGATAACGACTGAGTGGTTCACTTCCTTCTTAATTCCATGCCTAGTTTTAACACCTTCAGAAGGGTTTTCTAAGATCAATTCTTTAGGACGACTCAAAGAATATCTCCAATCTCTAGGCAAAGTGTGTCTAGGTCTACCCTTTCCTCCAGATTTGCATTTTTTACTCCTTGGGTAATCTCACCTACTCCTTCAGTATTTTGAGGCCTACCCTTCTCTCCAAATTTTTAACTTCTTGGGTAATCTCTCCAACTTCATCTTCTTCCTCAACTAGACTTCTTAGGAATAGATTCATCAAACACTACATGAGTATTGTTCTCCACTACCAATTTCCTCTTGTTAAACACCCTAAAGGATTTCCCCATACTTGAATATCTTAAGAACACTCCTTCATCAGATTTTGGGTCAAATTTTTCTAAGGGTGACTTTCCATAATTAAGAATGAAAACATTATAGCCAAATGCATGGAGGTGGGAAAGGTTGGGTATCCTACCCTTAATGATCTCATAGGATGTCTTATCTAGTTTCGCTCTAACATTTATCCTATTCAACACATAACAAGCTGTATTTACCACTTCAGCTCAAAAGTATTTTAGAAGTAAATACTTAGTAAGTATGGCTCTAGCGACTTCAACTAGGTTCTTATTCTTCCTTTCAGCTAGACCATTCTACTGAGGGGTCCTAGGAGGTGAGAAGTTGTTATTAATCTCTTTATCCTCATAAAAGTCTCTAAATCTCTCATTTTCAAACTCTCCACCATGGTCACTATGAATGGTCAAGATCTTATAACCTAGATTTTTCTGAATCCAAGTGGAGAAGGATCTAAACTCATCAAAAGACTCACTCTTATATGATACAAATTTAATCTAAGTGAACCTCGAGTAGTCATCGAAAATCATAAATCCATAGACTTTTTCCCCTAAGTTGGTAGTGCTAATGGGTCCAAATAAATCCATGTGAAGGACTTTTAAAGGTCTAGAAGTGCTAATATCTTTAATGGAATGAAAAGAGGACTGAACTTGCTTTTTAAGTTGACAGGCATGACAAAGGTGGTATTTAGTAAACCTAAGCTTGGGGACACCTTTAACTAGGTCTTTTTGGGTCACTCTCCTAAGGGTTTTTATACTGGCATGACATATACCACAATCAAGACTCATCAGTTATAATTTTTAAGTAAAATGAAGCAACACATTTAATGTTATTTAAATCAAGTATGTAGATGTTGTTAATCCTTTTTTCCGACAAAATAGTATTATTATTCAAGTTAATGATGCATGTATTTGCCAAAAATTTTATAATAAAGCCCTTATTACAAAGCTGACTGATATTGAGCAAATTGTGTTTCAAGTCATCTACAAGCAAAATATTTTCAATCAAAAGGTTCTTGGAGTTTTCGATTATACCTATACCCACGACTTTCTTGGTGGTGTTCTCTCCAAGACTGACCCGCCTCCAGCCCTGGCCTCCAATGAAATGAATTGATTGGCATCTCCAGTCATGTGTTATGAGCATCCGATGTCTAAGTACCACATGCTCTCCCAAGGTCTTTTGTGAGAGCACTCCTATAAAATCATCAAACGTTAGATTTAGGAACCCAAATAAGTTTGGGTCCCTTCTTAAGGAAAGAAGAATGCAATGCATGTGTATTATGCTGTGAATCATGCAATTTGGTTCACCACACCTAATGTGTACTATGGTGAACATGCAAGTGTGTGAGATGTATCCTAGCATGCCACATAAAAAATATATAACACTAGGAAAGGGGTTTACTAATCTATTTGGGTTATAGTGTCTCTTCCTAGGTTTCAAAATTTTTGGTTTTGGCTTAGGAATGAAAATTTGTTCAAGTATGGGTGGAGTCCTATTTTCCTCAAGTACTTTCAATTTAGCTTTAAACAATGAGTGAGCACTTTCTAAAATAGCATTATTAATTTTCAAATAGTGCTCCCTACTTTCATATTCATCAATATATATTTTAAAATCATTTTCAAGTGTAGTGTATGATGCTTTCAATAAATTATGCTTAATGACCAACTCAGAATGCTTTTTATTTAACTCATCAAACTCATCAAGTAATGACATAAGATTGTTATTAAGTGTAGAGTGATATTTAAAAAACACATCATGCTCTTTTTGCAAATTAAAAAATTCTAATTTTAGGCTAGCATGTAATTTCTTAAGTTTCTTATATGATGCATAAATTTTCTCAAAAACTTCAAGTAATTGATTGTAGGTTAGTTCACATACCTCTTCTTAGTCAGATTGACCAAGGTGATCATCTTCCATTAAGCACAAGTTTGTTGTCTCCTCTTTAGCTTCAGTCTTAGAGGAGTTAGATGCAGAATCTATCTAGAATACCTTTTGAAATTGCTTCTTATCCTTTCTTAACTTGGGTTTCTCCTCACCCTTCTCCTTACTTAAGTGAGCCTTAAGTATAGGAGAATTATCTTTAACATGTCCCAACTTCTTGCATTCAAACCAAATCATATCAGTATAACTTTTAAAATTCTTACTACCCTTACCTTTATTCCACTTATGATGGTGCTTTTTCTTCTTTCTTAGAAAGCTTTTGAATTGCATAGTGATTAAGGCAACATCATCGCTTTCAGGCTCGAAAGAATCAGTATCCGTATCATTGGCCTTCAACGCCATAATTTTCTCCTTCTTTTTCTCACCTGCATCAAGCTGTCTTTGGTTCACTTCTTGCTCATAAGCAATGAGTGATCCAAGTAAGTTATCAATAGAATAAGTATTAAAATCCTTATATTCAATTATTGTTGTAATCTTAGTATTAAAAGAAGAAAGCAAGCATCTCAAAATTTTATTAATATTTTTATAGTTAGTGAGTTCTCTTCCTAAGACATGCAATGAGGTGATGATTTGAGTAAACCTAGTATATATTTTAGAAATTGACTCACTAGGTTTCATGCAAAAAAGTTTATAGTCATGTAGTAAGATATTTAACCTAGATTGCTTAACTTCATTTATCTATTCATAAGTAATACATAATCTATCTCATATTTCTTTACCAGTAGCACAAGTTGAGACACACATGTAATCTTCCAATTTTAAAGCATAGAAAAAATAGATTAAATATTTTGCATTAAGTTATGCAAAATCCCTATCATCAAATTTCAGTAAAAGGAAGTTAAGTTTTGATGCCATTGATTTCACAAGTTGGTGGTGAGTATCCATCCTTAACAAGTATCCACATGTGATAGTCAATAGATTGTAAAAATATGGTCATGCAAGTTTTCCAAAAATAAAGAAAGTATATTATTAAACAAAGATGGTTGAGTAATAGTGGTGGTGAGTATCCATCCTTAACAAGTATCCACATGTGATAGTCAATAGATTGTAAAAATATGGTCATGCAAGTTTTCCAAAAATAAAGAAAGTATATTATAAAACAAAGATGGTTGAGTAATAGAATAACCTTCAGAAATATTATAATTACCAAAGTTATCCATGGATCAATATTCAAAAGTTTTAAAAACTCAATTTTATGAATCTTGCTCTGATACCATTTTAAAGTTCATTAGGGATGTTAAGCCCTTATGAACTAGCCTGAGGCTTACCAAGAGGA
>NW_021318775.1:2716378-2763937 GCF_001605985.2 Dendrobium catenatum
AAAGTTGTTGCTATTTGTGAATCAAAAAATTTGAATGAATATTCTATTGATAATTTGATTGGCTCACTCATTACCTACGAGCAATGCTTGGGCCAAAGACTTTTGGTTGCAGCTGAAATGATAGTAATAAATGTTGAATACTTAGAGAAAAGTGACTTAGTTGTTGACGATAGTGATGACTTATCAAGTAAATTAGAAAGCTCACTAAAATATAAGCATCAACAAAAGTGGAAGAAAGGTAAAAATGATAAGAATGTTAAGATTTCTTCTGATATTATTTGCTTTGGATGTAGGAAACCTGGACACATAAATAATCTGTGCCCTAATTTAAGAACTCTTCCTACAAAAGAAAAGGATAAAGTTAAGCAAATTATTAAAAGGGTAAATAATGAAAAGAAAAAAATCTCCTAGGCAGACCTAGCTTCTGAATCATCAAACCAGGAGCAAGATGATGTTTAAACCATTATTTGTGTGTTTATTTTTCTGTGTATGCATGTTTTGTTCGTTCTTGTGTGTTTTCTGTGTTTTTTTTCTTTGGATTTATTCTTTTTCATTCTTTTTTGTTCTTTTCTTTTTCGTTAAAATTTTTAATTTTGTCTTTATGTTTTCTTTTTATGTTGTATTTTCTCTGATCAACACACACACATCACCATCTTTAAAAAATAAATAAATAAAAAAATGAAAATGAAAAATCTACCTCAGGATTTTTTCTTAAATTTTTATGTAGGTTGTGATTGACTTCTCTAAAAACAGTCAAAGGAAGGAAACTCATGATTTTGACTCTCAATCTCTGTTTTCTAAAAAGCGTTATTCTACTTATGATTCAAAGCCTTCATCATATTTTAAATTGGATTTTGAAACTGATCTTTTTCATCTTCCTATATTTTATCTATCACATAGAAATCTTTTGCAAGTTCTTGAATCTAACTCATAGTTTTCTTAATTAAGTAGTTTGTTTTGTCAATAGTATGGGTTTGCTTTAGTTTTAAAAATATAAGAAAGGAAGAATATTTTAGTTGAAAAAAAAGTGGTCAATGATGCCAAATTAAAAGATGCGCAATGATGCCAACTTGAGAAAGATACACAAAGTGTATCGAATATTAAAATATGCGTAAAGTGCGCCAAATAACTGATAAGAGACATAAAATGAGCCCACAAAAAGTATGATTTCTTTTCTTATACTACTAAAAGCTTAAGAAAATCATTGATATTTTCAAAACTTGAGCTTGAAAATCATGATTTCTAATTCACTAATTTTTGCATTGATCTTCTATAAGATATATTTTATGGAAGCAATTTTGAAAAAATTAGTATTTTTTTTGCTAATTTGTTCCATGATTTAGATATTAGATTAAAAAGTTTTTGAGCCTTTAAAAAACTTGAGCTTGGAGTAAAAATTTATAAATTTCTAACCTTTTCTAGATTGTGCATTGTCAATCCATTCCTTATAAAGTTTTAAAATAAAATCAAGAGGTAATTTTCTCATTTTAAAGACTCTTTGATCAGGGTTCATTTTGTTTATTTGTGCCCTTTCTCTTTTTGATAATGTCAAAGGGGGAGAACATATTGTTGTATTTGTAACTCTTTTTTCAAAAAATAGAAACAATAAATTTTTTGTCTTTCCCTATTTTTAAATTTTTATTCTAGTGAGGGAGAGATTAGAAGAAAATATTTTCAATTTTGCAAATTCAACCAGTAATATTTACCATTATTAAAAAGGGAAGATTGATGTAACTCGAGCTTATGAATTTATATTTTTAATAATAACAAATATTATGCCTCACTTTCTGTTGACTACTTATATTTGCAATCTATATTTGTTTGTTTATATACTAATATTTCAGGAATACCATGCAAAGAATCAGAGCTCAAGATTGGGTTGAATAATATAATGTATTAAAGGGTCGGTAATATTCATTGATGTAATTTCTTGAGTCAAGTCTTGTAAGGGTGTATGCTTGATTGGTGACCATGCACACACACACACTCAAGAGTGAGATCTAGTCAAATCCAAAAGATCAAGTTTTCAACTAATCATATTGTATGATTTTGGATCATTTAGGATGATCCTTTATGATCATGGAAAATAGATGCCAATGCTTATTTAGGCAAGATTTTAAGATTTATTTTTTATTCTAATCATCCCGGATGATCTTGATCATCCAGGACGATCAATACAAATTCTGCCTAAATTGATCCTATGATTTGGGGATTAATTATGGTTAAAATTTTCAATTCAATCATCCTAGATGATCTGTATATAATACATGATGATGTTTACCGACATACTTGATTTTCCTAAATTATCGAAGCCGAAATATCATAATTTCTCTTCTAATTATCCTGGATGATCCACAACATCATCCTAGATGATATGTATACTTTTGTACTAATCATTCTAGACTATCCTAATATCATCTAGGTCTATCAGGTCAAATTCTACACATCGTACCAGGCGATGATCTGTATACTTTTGTACTAATCATTCTAGACTATCCTAATATCATCTAGGTCTATCAGGTCAAATTCTACACATCGTACCAGACTATCCTACGATCGTCTAGGATGATTCTGGGTGTCAAAATTGAGATTTTAGGATTTTCTAAAGCCCTCTTTTTAAGCGCATTGTACGGGATAATCCTGCGATCATCCTGGATGATATTTGGTGCTGAAATTGAGTTTTTAGTGTTTTTAGAAGCCCTCTTTTTAAGCATATAATAAGGGACAATCCGGTGATCGTCCTGGACGATAATGTCGGTTTGGTGCATTTAACAGCCTTTTTGAAGCTCTTCTATTTAAGCTTTGTCAAAGACTTTGAAAGTTTCTTTGGCAGCCATTGAAGCTTCATTCTTCTGGAGGAAACTTGATGAGAGAGCTTGAAAGGGAAAGAGGAATGGGTGGAGTTTGAGAGAGGGAGAAGATCCTTAGAGGGAGTTTTAAGAGAGTGTGGAGGGGGTTCCACATGATTGCTCCGGCGAGCTTGTACCTTAGTACCATCGAATTCAAGGCTCGTGTGGAGAGAAGTTGTGGGAAGAAGAAGATCTCTTTGGTGTCAAAGGGCCCGGCTACTCCGCCGCACCAGGAAAAATGGAAGTGATTTTGTAATGGTTTCTCTACCTAACTATGGTGTCTAAAGGAGAGACACTGCGTTTAGTGCAATACTCGGAGGGTAGCTCTGAGGGGAGGAGTGGACGTAGGTCAAGGCTAGATCAAACCACTATAAATCTAGTGTGTTCTTTCCTTTATTATTTTCGCATTTAATTTCCATACTTTGACTTTCTTTGTGGTGAATCTTGGTTTTGGATGTGATTATGCTTTTAGTTAAAGAAGTTTTAAAATACCAATTCACCCCCTCTTAGTTAGCCTTGGGCTAGTTCATAAGGGCTTAACATCCCTAACAAACTTTCAGTATGATCAATACAAATTAAGCTCAATCAGCCAGGATGATTTGGGAGAGGCTAGACGATTAGAAGATTTATTTGTTATGATCATCCAGGATAATATGAATATCTTCCTGTACTATTAGATCAAAATGTTAAGTATCATCCAGACCATCGCTCTATTCGGCCAGAATTTTCATATTGGATGATGAAAAAATAATTGATTATCCTGGATGATATTTGAATCATCCAATATAATTAGTTTAAATTAATACACATCAACCAGAATATTATTCTGGTTGTCCAGGAAGAAACTAAGGTTTGTATAACTGATCGCCCTAGATGATATTACAATCATCTGGGATGATATGATTGATTAATTAAATCTTTATTTCTTTCCTTAATCATCAGAATAATTTAGGCATAATTGTAATGCATCGTCCAGGATGATGTCTAACAATATTAGCATGCCTAAAAGAGAGGGTGACTAATTCTTTCTGATTTAAGCCTATCGTCTATGATATTCTAATATCGTTAATGATGATTTGCTTAATTTTGGCTTCCTTAAAAAGGATGCCCTAATTAGGGTTTTTATTTTTAATTAATCATCTAGGACGATTTGGGATCATCCTAGATGATATGATCAAAAATAAAAAACTCTAAAAGAGATAGAATTTTCCCCCCTAAGTGTGTGTCTAAGGTTACTTAGCATGAATACCCACTTTGTTACATTTGACTCAAGAAAAGTTAAAAATACTTGACGTACACTTATAGACTGACTCAGTCCTAACTTACCTAATCTTGAGATAGCTAATCATATAATATTTTCGTGTATCTTGTCCTAACTTGTCAAATCATATCATGTTTCTCAGGTGGTTTCTTGTAAGTGTCATCACTCCTTCCTGTAAGCACATCTTATC
Organism: Dendrobium catenatum; assembly: GCF_001605985.2. Taxonomy (NCBI): domain Eukaryota; kingdom Viridiplantae; phylum Streptophyta; class Magnoliopsida; order Asparagales; family Orchidaceae; genus Dendrobium; species Dendrobium catenatum. The sequence goes on from NW_021318775.1 coordinate 2,720,679, forward strand.
AACTTATAGGTCTGATCTTGTATCAATCTTATATTAAGATTATACCACAAACTCATTATTTAAAAAATCCTATTATCCTACCCTTATGTACATGGTGTATTGCTTTAACAAACCTAAATAAGTCAATACATAGCTAACCTTTCTTACAATTACACATATATGATATACAATTTATTCTTCTTGCATCATATGTGAATCATGTGTTGTTAACAAGTAGAGTCTTATAATATTCTATCAGTATATATATTTTATTAACAATGTGCTTAAGTGGTATGTATGTAAGTCATGTGAACTACATCATACACATTAGGCAATATGCATGTAATTCATGTGAACTGTACCATACATATTTCATGTTGGACTTAATAGGATAATTTCAATAGTCTTATTATTTATATGCTTGCCTTTATTCTTATGAATTTCATTAAAATAATATACATGCAAACTACCTCATGAAATTTTATTATAATTATACCAAAATACTTTGAATGAGGATATCTATCACATATCAAAAATTACATAGCGAAAGTTCACCAAATCAAGAGATAATATATTTTAACTAGATTGGAGAGAAAAAAAAAGTCAAATTTCAAAATCACTGGAAAAAATAGGATTAGAGTTCCTACCATGATTAGAACAACTTTGCAGATTATGAGAATGGGTAGAAATGCCCCAGTTATGATCTTCTTCTCTCCTCTTTTATTCTCGGCTAAGGAATTGAATGAATGGGAGAGATGGTGGGGGAGGGGGTGTTTAAGTAAATGAAATGTGATATTTTATTAAAAAAATATTTTAATCATATTGGCCCCTTAGTTCTCCAGATCGCATCGCTGACCCTCATCACATTAAACCCGAGAGGCTGGCACCACAACGCCCAACCCCAGTGTTCCTATGCTCGATCACCTAGAAATCTCCAAATAGATAAGGTAAGTACCATTGGGCTCGAAAGCAAAACACAAACAATGCTCTTAAAAAAATTCATGCATTTAATAATTTTATACAAATCATTAACAATTCATAAATTGGTCTTTAATCATATGAAAATTAAGGTTATTTTAATTAGACCTTTTTTATGGATCATAATCCTCTTATTTACTCTATCTCTCACTATTTTAACCTGTCTCCATGCCTCATGTGCTAAAAACCTTCATAAGAACTATTTTAGAAAAAAGTAATTATTTGGACCCTTCATATTGAAGCCATCTCCAATAGAGGAAATTAACAAATTATTATAATATTCAACCAACATAATAGAATTTTTTCAACGAGATTTTCCCCATAGTCTCATCATGTTATGTAATTTTTCACATAAGATAATTTGTGCATGTACTATGACACACTATTATATCCCCGATTTTCCTTGATTTATAAAATGCATAATATGATCACTACTACGTACTTGAGAGTTTCCCTAGCCACCCCTACCTTTCACCCCTCGACCTTGGCCTCCTTTTCCCTCCTCTTCATCTAACGTGGTTGAAGGACCCCCCATGGACCCTTCCCTCCTTAACTCTGACTTCCTTGCCCTTCCTTTACAAAGTTAAACAAAACCTAACCCCAACTCCAACCTTAACCCTAACCCCATCACTTAGTCCTTTAATTGGAAGAAGCTTCTCTCCACTCACAAAACCACACCTAATGATTTTTCCCTCTCTTTCATGCCATTGCAAGAGGAGATCATTCCCTTCTCCCACTAGCCACCCCCAACATGGTCATTGGATGAGTGGAAAGCCTAGAGGGGATCCATTTATACATATATGTGTATGGATGTTATATTATCACATAACCAAAATTTGACTATAGCCTCCATCATAATCCAATCTACCATCTTGTATCTCCCCTGCTATCTCCTTCCCTCCTCCACATCCTACCTCTGTTATAGGAACCTAAATTAATACCACCATTCCCAATCTAAACTCCCCAAAAGAATAAAACCAATCCACTGATATTATCTAGCCTCCATTTTCCACTATTTTGGCTCAAGTATTATCACCTAACAAGTTTGATGTTTTGCAAGACACTATTGCTAACACTCTACCATGTGATGCCATTAAGCTGAAAGACCCATTTTCTACTCAATCAATCTTCCCTGTATCTCATGAAAGCATTTTTAACTAGTCTTCATCTACAATCCATAATAACCACAGCCCAAATGGACAACCAATCATCCACAAGTTCAATCCATGTTCACAAAAACACAAGAGAAAAATCTCCCAAAAATGACCTCAAATCCAACCCCAAAAAACAATAATCTTGCCCCATATAGTAGCTTAGAACATCAGAGGGTTCAATAATCTCATAAAGTTGTTAGCTATAAATACCTAGTGAAAAATTTCAATATTGATATTTTATGTTTACCGGAGAATAGGATTCATGTGCCTAATTTATTGGATCCTTGGTTCCATGCCTCTTACAAAGTTTATGAATATGAAGAAGATTGTCACAACTTTAAATTTTCAATGTTTGGGAGGATATGGATTAAATGGAACTCTAAAAAATTTATTTTTTCCCATCTTTTTCCTCCAGTCAAATGATTTTTGTGAAAGTGTGATCTCACTCCTCCTTACTATCTATTTTTTTATGCATCTAATTTCCCTAATGAATATTTAATGCTTTGGAAATTTATGAGAAATATTAAAGGAGCTGTTGGCATCCCTTGGGTCTTAATGGGGGACTTTAATTATTGAAGATTTCAATAAGAGAAAGCTGGAGGCAATGTACTTCATTGTTGTAGATTTGATGCTTTTACTTTACTGATCTTAGAAGCTAACCTTCTTGATCTTGTGTCTACTGGGAATTTGCGTACATGGTTTAACCAAAGGGTGGATAATCCTGTACACCTTAAGCTTGATGGAGTGTTAGTTAATGAGCCTTAGTTGGTGTCCTTTCACACTCGTTTTTATAGAACCCTTTAATACTCTTGCTCGGATCACTATCATGTTATCCTTCAATTTAAAGAAATATCTTCCAATATATACAAATTTTTGCACAAAATTTTTTGGGAAAACATCGATGAATTCTATATTACTCTTATATCAGTTTTTTCTTACCATTCACAAGGAAATCCTATCTTTGATCTCTACCTTAAACTCAAAAAACTCAAAGCTAAAATTAAGGCTAAGAAATGGGGTCCTTCAAACTCTCTTGTTATAAAGCTTGATGATCTTCATGGCCAGCAACAGAATTATCAAACTCAATTTGATGTTGATCCTCTCAATATGAACCTTTGTAATAATCTTAAGCAAATCAATTTTGAACTAGCTTAATGCGCTTCAGCTTCGTCATCTTGGACTATCCAAGGATCAAAAGTCAAGTGGCACTTGAATGGAGAAAAAATATTTGCAATTTTTATATTTCAAAATTCATATTGGAAGTTAGTACAACTTGAAACCAAATTTTGCTGCTTTAGCTGATTCTTCTTCTGGGCATCATTATGTTAATAATGTTATCATTCAACATTTTAAAGTTGTTTACAATTTCCTTGTTACTTTGTTAACTAAGTCTGTTTTGAATGAAGAAACAAAATTTGCAATTTTCTCTCGTTCTTCTTCTTCTACTATAGAGCCTGATGGCTTTAACTTTGATTATTACAAAAAAGGCTTACAAATTGTGGGCTCTCTTGTATGTGAAGCTGTTAAGTCCTTTTTTCCAAAATCTATCTCCCTAAATGTGTTAAAGAAACTAATTTGGCTTTGATAAAAAAACTCATGAAAATAACTGGCCTCTTTGACTTCAGGCCATCTCCTTATTATAATACTTTTTATAAGGTTATAGCAAAAATCTTAGCCTCTCGTCTCAAGCCCATCATGGCTGGCATTATTCACCCTAGCTAAGCTAGTTTCATTAACCATCCTGTATCATTTGATAACATCATTTTGGCTTCTGAAATTCTAGGCTTATTAAAAAATAATGTCAAGAAAAAAACCTAACTACAAAATTTGATATTTGGAAGGTCTTTGATATTGTTTCTAGGCGATTTGTCCCGTCAAGACTGGCACATAAAGATTTTGCTTCTACTTTTATCACTTGGATGATGAAAGATTTCTTATCATATGTCAATTTTTCTATATATATTGATGGTGCTTTTGAAGGTTTTCTTCCATTCTTCTTTAAGCCTTAGGCAGGGATGCCCTTTGAGTTGCTATTGCTTCTGTATTATCATGGATGCATTTTCATGTCTCATTGATGGAGCTATTTTCTCACCAGGCTTTGAAGGGGTTAGTTGGGCTAGCTTTAGCATTTCCCACCCATTATATGCTGATGATATTTGGTATTTGATAAAACAAATATCCAAAATTGCAACTCTCTCATGAAAAGTTCTTAATTTATTTGCTTATGCATAGGGTTTGCATGTGAACCTGATTCTTTCTCCAAACACACCTTTCTCTATTGAAATTTGTGCCATACACAAAAGTCATAGCTCTAGCTCCAAATTCACTTTTCTTTGTCTTCCCATATCTCCCAATAGATCTAAGCTCTTTGATTTCTCTCTTTTGTTGGAGAAAGTTACTAAACATCTGTCAGGCTGGAATGTTAGTATTCTCTCTTTTGCAGGTAGATTATAGTTTTTAAAGTACACAATATATAACATTATTGCCTATGGAATTCAATGGATCCATTATTCCAAAATCAACTTGCAAGCTCATTGGGAATGTTTGTGCCAAATTTATTTATTTTAGAAACATTCAGGCCAAGAAGCTACATATTAAATCTTGAAGTAACACCTACAAACCTAAATGTATGGGAGGTTTGTGGATTCCTGCCCTCCAAGCTCTCAGATTTTCCTACAATTGCATGATTATTAGAAGATTTTGTAATGCTCCCTCTCCTTTATCCAAATTGTTATCTGTTATATATACATTACCCTGGAAACCATTAAACTCAAACTCCTCAAGCTCTAGGAAAAAAAAAAACATCTATCACATTGTTCCAAAGGTTAAACACAAGTTCTCTTTTGAGATTAACTCTGATAGCACAATTTCATTGTTCTGGGACCATTGATCCCTTTCTGAACTTTATCTTGATCAATCTTTATCAAACATATACCCAAGCAATGCTCCTTTGTCTATTCTGATTGCTAATAATAGTTGGAATCTACTTGCAGTCTTCAATTCACAACTCAGAAAACTCATTTCGTCCATCTTTTTTCATGAACCTAACTCTAGGTGTCTTTCTTGGGATAAAACTACTGGTGACTCTTTTAGAGGATATTATTTAGAATTTTTTAAAAACTATGCTATTTATGATTAGCACTCTTTTGTTTGGCATTAGCATCATGCCTTGAGATATTCAGCTTTCTCCTGGTTGGCTTATTAGTGGGGATTGAAAATTTGTGTAGTTTCAGCAAGAAGAAATATCCAGGTTGAAATTTTGTGTTCTCCTTATTATAGCTGCCATGAAAATACCTCCCATCTGTATTGGAATGCGATTATTCTTTCTCAATTTTTGTTGATCTGCTCCCAGAGCCTCAAAATTTCCTTTTGAGACCTAACATTCTTCGGGTTTTTATAATTTTTTGGAGGAATGGACTTTCATATGGCTGATGTTAGGCATCTCTACTTAATTATGATAACCTGCTCTATTTACCATATTTGGCGTGAGAGAAATGATCAGAAATTTGAATCAACTACTACGTTGTTCTAATGTGTTGTGGAAATTAATATATGAGTTCAGGCCTCCTTTTTAATGGCTGTGATGTCTTTCTCTGATCTGAGGCGAGCTATACTTTTCCTTGTTGTTTTTGTTTTCTCCAACTTTTATATTCTTCCCTGTTCAAGCTCAAAGCTCTTTGGTTCATATTCTAAGCTTTTTGATCTTTTAACCCCTCCTAGGTTTCTTGGGAGTTTTCGGAGATTTTCACTAGGGCAAATTATTAGGTCGGGACATCCACTAAAAATTTGTCACGTGGAATGTACAAGCAGTAAAAAAAGCGTAGTTAAAGTTCAATTAAAGTGCAGTAAAAAAGCGCAGTCAAAGCACAATCAAAGCGCACCTAAAGCGCACAGTCGAAGTGCAGTCAACGTGGCAAATTTTTAGTGGATGTCTGAATTTATTTCTATGGCCGGTGACCGTACCTAATAAAAAAAATGCATAATACAAACTGCTCATACGTTACTAACACTCGTTCATGGCCGGTCTAATTATGGCAATAATCTCTTTTAGTTCTCATTTGGTAACAAACCAAACGAAGGCTTTGTTCAGATTTTAGCAGATGCGTGTACTCTACACTCTTTTTGGCTTTGCCTTTCTCGGTCTTCTTTGCATTAAAGAATGCAACTGCAGTAACGCCAAGAAATTCCAAACACAGTGATGCACTGATGGGACCAGCTACATGCCAGACAATCAAGTAGCAACAACAATAATTTAAATGGCTTAGCCATTCGCAATTAAATAAGTTTCTATGTCGGCATTTCCGTCTTATTAATGTTATGGGGCTTAAAAAAATAGTTCAATAGAACTTTTAGGGATATTGTTATAAATTATACTTGACATATACTTCAAATGAGAATAATTTTAGAGTTATGGATTTGCAGAAAATCATATTTTTTGTTTATTAATATGAAGATATAGTAAGGTTTGTATGAGATATTAAGTTTTCTTCTGCTTATAATTCATTAAGAAAAAGAAATCACCATAAATATCTGGACATATGGGGGTAGGCAATTGTAGGGACTTCGTGGTTTGCATGAAAACTATTGTATTGTTATTGTCCCCGCTTAGTAAAAAATGCTATGTTGAAGCCTACCTATAGATCCAACAGTCCAATCAACAACATGACAATGAACCAAGTAATATCCACGGCATCTCATGTCAATCCATACAAAATATAAAAAAGTTTAGCAAATTATAGTAGATGGTAAATTAGAGCTTCTTTTACTTTGCCTATTTTAATTTCAAAAATATCGTCTAAAAACAAATAAATATTATAGAAATTAACAATAAATATAGAATCTCAGAAAAATTTGAATAATAAATTTGTTTTGTAAATTTAATATATTATTATAGGTATTTATCTGATTCAACACCTCTTGAAAAAGTTGATGGAAAGTTTGTCAAAATAAATTTTGGCCTCGTGAAAAAATTTTCTGGCTCTGCCACTGATTGCCAACGTCCATTATATCCAATACAAGTATAAATAGTTGCCACTACCATGACTGACAGAGACTGCAACTGGACAACCTTTATTGTTAGCCACCTTTGCCACCACCATTAGCCACCAATGTCAAATATAATCTTCAATCACTGCAACTCGCTGCCACCCAGTAACTCCGCTACTTCCAACCTTCATTGCTACTGTCACTCTTTCACAGTGGTCATTAAAAAAAAAAGGTATTTTTAAAATAATAAATACATATTATTTCTTGTTAAAATATAAATATAGATATAAAGCAATCTCCCGCTTAGCAAACAGGCTAGCCACATATTTCTTTTTTTTTGGACATTTAGGCCATTTAAGGCAAACTCACACACACAACACATACACATGGACTCGAACCTTGGACCTCTTAGTTGAAAGCCTAAGCTCTCAACCAATAGGCCAAGGAGAGTTGTGTGCTAGCCACATATTTCAAACGAATATGGCATGCAGAACTGCCTTCTGCCCAATAAATAACATTTTTTAAAGTGTCCTACCACCCAATTGGTACTGCTTTTTGCTCCTCTTTCCAAAGAGACTCTTACCCATACCCTATGAGAACCAGCAAAAGTTGTCAAAACTTGCAAAATTATACTTTAAAGCTCTTTTGTGGCCAAACAAACTTCCAAACTCTTATCCATTTCAGTTTCCTTTAGGATTTGTATTGTTATAGGTGGGGTGCATTGGCCCCCCCCTCCTTTCTACAATTCATTTTTTTTCTTTTCTTTAAGCATTACAGAATACTAATTCTTTTGGGGATAAAGTTTTTTTTTTTTGGTGAAAAGAATACTTGATACATGAGTTGAGCAGCTAATATATGAAAAGGAGCTGATTTCTTAAAAAAATATACTTTTAAAGTGTTGCACTTATTTTGTCTATTTGTGCGTTTTTACAAGTGGAGAAGAACAATGAATTGTTTTCTCTATTTATTCTGTTATTTATTTGTGTTTACTGAGTTAAATATTGTTTATTGCAATTTCAATCACTAATATACAATTATTTGCAAGTGAATATGTATTTCGAAAAAAAAATACTTTTATCCTCTTTAATTACATTTATTCAATATCACTTTCTTGGTATGATACTCAACATGTACACCTATAAATAAGAATATTTGTCTAGTGAATAACTTAATCCAATCCTCCAATCCAACAACCCTCCCCAAACATGATAATTAAGGATGTTAATCTCTAATCATCATGTCCTCACCCTTCTCTTCTCTCTCTCTTTCTTTGTATTCCTTTTAATTAAATTATTTGGTTGTTTAAATGCCCCCATCTCATAAGTAGGCAGTGCTCTATACTTACATCAACCAAATGATCAAATATTTGCATATACTTCTCAGTGCCCTCATGCACATATTTCAGTTTCTCAATGTCCTAATTTTTTCGTGTAGCATGCCTTGCATGCTTGGCTACACCATTTAAGAACTTCGATCTCGTCATGATCCCACATTACATATGAAACCATGTGCTCACATGAAATTGTGAGTCCATTATTGTCTATAATTTGTAAGCCAAGATAATTCTATGCTAATGTACTAAAATTGTATGTCCCATCAAACATAAGTGTAAAATCCAACTGAAGTTTATGAGTTTATCAATTACTTTAATAGTTCTAGCTTAACCCAATTTGTTATATCAATGCTCAACTAACTAGCTTGCCTCTAACTAGCCAAGGACAACTTAAAACTCTTAGTTGATACTCTACCCACAACCTCACCTAATGCCGCTATTAACTCAAAACACTTATATATATATATATATATCCTCATTCTATCATGGATCTATCTCTTCACCTTAGGTTGCTACCAAATATAACTTTCGCATCCTTCATATAGTTTTAGCTCTATTATTATCCATCGCGATGAATAAAATTAAATACTTCAGTAAATGAGAGCACATTTCCTCTCTATCTTACTTTCTCATTATATATTTTCTGTAGTTTGTATTACAAATATGATGACATCTTTAATTTTAGATTAAACAACATATTACAAGTTAGTTAATCAACTTATATTTTCTTCGTTGCACATGTCTTTTTGACATCTTGTCATCATATATTTTAAGTGGCTTCAGATATTATTGTTTGAAAATGCAATGTACATTCTTTCTGAATCTCACTCTTTCAAATAAGTAATTATTTCCTTACTTTTTAATGCATTTACATTTAAATAGTGTATTATTACAACCCTTAATTATAAAGTAATTTTTTACCAAATTGATTATCTATTAGTGTTTGAGCTTAAAGAAGATGCCTCATAGGATATTTAAAATTGAAGGCATGTACTACTTAATAATCAATATTTCTTTTTTACCTTTCCTCTATAACTACTGCTTATTAATGGAACATTTGTTATAGTTGTCCCACTATGCTTGAGTTTATGAATTTACACTCTCTCTCTTCCTTCCCAATTTGCTTCTCTTCTTGTGCATTTGTGTATTCTTCCTATCATCCACTACTAGTCTTTAATTGTACTAGTCCTTCTTTGATTTAGGGTTCTGCTATTTTGTTATTTTTATTCATGATCATTTCTTCCATGGTTTCATGAGATTGAAAGGAACATAGTAGCCAATCTAGACCAAGTAAGGTTATATGAAATCCACCACACTTCATCCATTCCTTCCTCAATTCAAAAGCACATTTAGAAAAGGGTAAATTTTTCCCAAGAATTTTAACTACCAACGATTTACTCAAAACTTGAATATTTGAATTTTCCTTCTCCACATCAAGTTTAACAACATTTGAATCTTCAATCTCATCATGAATATTATTCAAATTAATTTTAATGTGTGGTTTTTTGATCCACACATTAGAATTATCGAATCTAGATGTAATAATTGGATTTTTAATATTGACATTACCATTGTCAATACTCTTATTATTCTTCAAAATTTCAATAAAACTACTCCTTGAAGAAGAAGCCTCCTTGTCATTAGCTCCAGAGGTAATAGCCGATGATTTTGGAGACTTGTACAAAAATGAAATTACCTCTTTCCCTTTACCTAAATCCGGCAAAGGCTTCTGTCTAGCAATCAAACCTCCCTCATTGATGACAAGAGATTTTTCCAAAATCCAAAGATTTTGAGGGGAGATATGTTTGAAGGAGAATCTACCTTTTGAATCCAACATGATTGGACTCGAGGTAGAAAGAAAAGAAAATATTTTGTGATCCGATCATCCATGGATGACCGGCCACCTTCTTCCATCTCCAACTTTGTCACCCAAAAAAATCTTCAAATGCTCCTCCAAAATCCTCCTAATTTTGTGGAGCTTCTCGAATGTTAGAAGTAGTTCAAAAACCTCCAAAATGACCTCTATAGTTAGAGTCATGACATTGCTTGATGATGGCTTAAATTTCAATTTCAGAGAAACATCACATAATGATTTGGTATTTACAATTCCAAAATAAGTATGGCTCATCAAAAAAAGAAAAAAAAATCATCAAGCAAAAATGTATGCTTTTAGGTATAAGCCATGTTAGTGGTATTAACACCACTAATCATGTAGTTTACAATATTAACATACCAAGGAAGACTATATGAATACAAAGATAATAAATGCTCATCTATAAATGTTTCATTGATTATAAAATCATTACATGCTCATTCTTTTAGCTCTAATATAGATAAATGAGCATCCACCTGTTCTCAGTTCTCTTCCTATCAAGGATTTCTACATCAAATTCTTTCCATAAAAGAATCCACCTCATTAATTGAGGCTTAGCATCTTTTTCTATCATAGATAATATAATAGAAAAATATTTAGTGTCACAAATGTGAGCCAACACAGCTTAATAGGCCACACCTATTGGTTTGAATTTCCAACAATTTACTAATTTACATTTAACTAAATATAAAAATGGTTCATAAGAAACATATTATGTTGAGCATGATATTAATTATAAATATTAAAATTAAAGTGGATTGTGCACTAAAAGTAAATAAATAAGCTTTTCTTACATCAAAGTAGAAAATAATAAATTTCTTTCAATCTCTTATACCTCCCATCAAAAATAGGCCCTTATGACTCCCGTGCTAGCATATAAAAAAATAGGTCCTTATAACTCCTATTTCCTAGTATATATCAAATATTCAAAAAAATATGCTTCTATGGATGCATTCATATTTAGCACCAAGACATAACTTCCATAACAAAACCTCCACCACACCTTAGATCTCCTCAAAATCATATATATTAAGCTCATAATTGATACAATATCACATGGAAGTAAAAAATGTAAATAAATCAAATTTATATATTCATAAATAGATTTATCGGTAGGCAATAGAACTATTTGCTGAGCAGAATTTTCATAATTTAAAGTTATTACTAGTTTACTATGGATTATTTAGAACACTATTTTAAAGCTTTAATTATACTACAACATTATTTTTGGGATCTAAATTAGCATATAGATAAGTAAAATAGCATATATGTAAATCTTCTTAGTGAAAAATTTCTAAACAAATACATAAATATTCAAAACTATCATATCTATCTCTTACAAAAAGTTATACTATGAAAGCTTTATACGTTTGAAGTTATTCGAATTTTGTACTAACAAATTTAAAAATAAAATCAAGAAAGTTTCAAATTTTTCATATTTTTAAAAATTGAGATAAACAAGATATAACCTATTAAGAGAGTTGCTATTTGCATGTTTTACATTCTTGCAACTTGTAGAGTTTTGATGATTCCAAATATTATTGTTTTAAGTATTATATTTTCCTAATACTTTTTGTAAGAATTAATTTTACTCTTGTGTGAACTAACATTTCAGGATAATCGAACTCCAGACTAATGAAGACTTCAAATCAATTTCAGCATAAGATAGTTGTAAATTAAAGTCTATAGTTTTCAATTTATTGAGTTTGAGAGAGTGTGATTGTAATTGAGTAACTTAGCACACACACACACTTGGGGAGATCTTTAAAAATCAAATTTTCTTATACTGATCGTACGGGATGAACCAAGTTCGTATGGGACGATCAGTTCAGTTATCCCCTCGGAAGAGCAATGGAACAAACAGTAAGTGAGAAAATTTTTCTAAGTCCTGATAGTCCAGATGAATTTCCCTATTCATCCCGGGACGATGTTCTCTGGATTCTCACTTTGAACTATTCATCCAGATGAAGTGTACCATTCATTCCTGGACGATGGGCTATAATTTCTCACTTTGTATTGATCGTCCGAACGAAGTGTATAATTTGTCCCAGGATGATGTGCTCTGGATTCTCACTTTATGCTGATTGTCTAGACGATTCATCCTATTTGTATCAGGACGAAGTTCTCTGAACATAGGACATGATCTATTCATCCAGACGAACACTCATATTCGTCTCTGGATGAAGTCCTCTAATCCTTAAAAATTTGGGACCGTCCTGCAGTTTCGTCCGAATGAACCCTTGATATAACTATTCTTCCCAGGACGAACTTAGTTCATACGGGATGATGATCGGGTACGAAGTTAGTTCGTGCCAATATACATTTGGTTTGTATGCAACTATTTTTACACTATTTGTACAGAACGATCTGAAGATTTTTCGGGACTATCGATTGTGTACAGACTTGAAAGTCAACAGTTTTTAGATGGTTTTTCATGTCTTTCCTATATAAGGTCCACTTGAAACTGTCTTGTAATCTTTTTTCTTATTGGTCTTCGTGTAAATTGAAGGGAGAGTGAAGGAGAGAGTGTGAGATCGTGTTTGAAGGAGGATTCTTACTATTGGAGCGTGAAGAATTCACTTGGTACTCAAAGGTAAGAATACCAATTGTGATTTGTGATTACTTCACTCTTTTCTCTCATCTTTCTAGATTTTTCATAAGAATATCTAGCAAGGAGATCTGGTTCTCTGCCGACACTCGTGGAGTGTGAACAACCAAAGGATTCTCTGCCTACACTTGGAGAGTGTGAAAGGACGAAGGGTTCTCTGCCCATATTTGAAGAGTGTGAAAGGACGGATGGTTATCTGCCAACACTTGAAGAGTGTAAAAGAATGACGGTTCTCTGCCAACACATAGAGAGTATAAAAGGATGATGGTTCTCTGCCAATACTTGGAGAGTGTAAAAGGATGATGGTTCTCTGCCGCACCGGGTAGTGGTGGAAAAGAATTTTTGAAAAGGCTTCTTCGCCTTGCTGTGGGTATAAAAGGAGAGTCAATAATGGTATTAGTGCAATACTCGGAGGATGCCTCTGGGGAGTAGATGTAGGTCGTGTTTGACTGAATCATTATAAATCTTGTATCTTTTTATTTTTCGTTGCTTTTGTTTTACTTTACTGTATTATTTAATTTGTGATTGAAAAACTTTTTTCTACAAAAATTCACTAAAATTATTATCGGTTTAAATTTCAAAAGTGGGATAATTTTTAAAATATCAATTCACCCCCTCTTGCTTAGCCATTGGGATATAGGCTTAGGTATAACAACCTAATTCATTGTGAACAAGTTTCAACAAGTGGTATCAGAGATTAGTTTCAAAATCATAAGTTTAGACTACTTTTTGATTAACATAGATGACTACAATTGGAAACTAAAATACACTTGAGGGTTACTCTATAACTAGACCTCCATTGTTCGACAATATTCCTTTTGATATTTGGAAAACATGCATGTCTATATTTTCACAATCACTTGATTACCGTATATGAATCTTAGTTCAGGAAGGGTATAAAAAAACAAACTAGACTAGTTGACGGAGTTAGAGTTGAAACACCTTTTGTTGACTGGACAGTAGAAGAATGTGACTTAGCAAAACTAAACGCCAAATGCTTGAATAGTTTCTTTTGTGCTCTTAAATTAGAAGATTAAATGTGGGTTTTCTACTTGCAAGAGTGGAAAGGACATATGAGATAGAATTTATATAACGTATGAGGGGACTAATGAAGTTAAACAGTCTAGACTTAATATCTTATTGTATGACTTTGAACTGTTTTGCATGAAACCCAATGAATCTATTTCTGATATGTACATAAGATTCACAAAAATAGTCACCTCTTTACATGCATTATGTAGGGAACTAACAAATATTGAAATGGTTAATAAGATACTTCATTGTTTGCGTACTACTTATGATGCTAAAATAACTGCAATTACAGAGTCTAACGATTTAAACATTTACTCTATCGACAATCTTCTTGGATCACTAATTTCTTATGAGCAAGGGGTGAGCTAAAGAAATATTGATGCAGGTGAACCACAAAGGGAGAAGAACATTGCACTGAAAGTGGAGGAGTCAAAGAGTGAACATTCACAACCTGAGGATGAAGAAGACATAGCACTGATGACTAGACAATTCAGAAGCTTTCTGAAGAGGAAGCAAAAGAGACGCCAATAATGGAATCGAGGTAAATTTAATAGAAATTTTAAAGTTTCAAATGATGTTATTTGCTATGAGTGTAGAAAACCTGGACATATTAAGACAGATTGTCAAAACTCAAAGCCACTCCTAGCAAGGCGAAGGTAGAGGAGAAACCAATTATGAAGATGGGCAAGAGAAAATTTCAAAGAGCTTTCTGGGCAGACTCAGCTTCAAACTCGTTAGAGACGGAAAAGGAAGAGGAAGTCACTAATATATGCTTAATGGTCGATAATCTTGATCAGTGAGATCAAGAAGAGGTATGTGACTTAACTTATAATGAACTTTTTGAAGTTTCTGAACACATGCATGGTACATATAGAAAGTTAAAGAAAATGCATACTAGTCTAGCTTAGAATTTTAGGAACTACAAAAGGAACATGAAATCCTTAGGAAATATCATGCTTTAATTGATGAAAACCATATGAAATTACTTGATGAGTTTGACGACTTGAATAAAAATCATAAAATATTAAAAACATCCTTGACAGAACTTCAAATTAAAATTAAGAATAATGAGGATGAATCAGAGAGAAAATAATATCGAATCAATTTTACAAATCAAATTTTGGAAGATATGAATTCATTTTACAAATTGAAGATAAAAGCTCTCGAGGATAATGAGATACCTCTAAGACTGGACGATTTCACTAATCCTATTTTGTATCCTAAATTTATGTAATCTCTGAATAGATAGATGAATAGTAGAAGACTTAAGAATCCATTTTTAAAAGTCAAATGTAATAATTATGGATTGTTTGGACATATAGTACACACCTGTACTTTGAAGAAGAAAACTTATTTGGTGTGGAGACATAAGATGCATAAACCTAGATATATCATACATGCATCTGATTATAAATTGGCAAAAGGATAATCCAAACTTGTTTGGGTTCCCAGGTATAATGTTTGATAATTTTGTAGGGCCGCTCTCACACAAGACCTCGTGAGAGTATATGGTACATGGACAGCGGTTGCTCAAAGAATATGACTGGAGATACTTCATAATTCATATCGCTGGAAGCCAGAAGTAGAGGCAAGGTTACACTTGGAGATAACACCACAAGAAAGGTGGTAGGGTCAGGTATGATTAGAAATCTTAAGAATTTTTTTATTGAAAATGAGTTAATGGTAGAAGGCTTAAAGTATAATTTGTTAAGTATTAGCCAGCTATGTGATAAAGGATACTGTGTAAAAAATTTTCTTAGTAGCTGCATATTAAGCCTAAATGGAAATGATATTTTGAATGGTATAAGGGTAAACAACGTATATATGCTAGACTTGAATTGCATTAAAACTCCAACTAATTTTTATTTAAAAACTATTTCTGATGAGTCATGGCTTTGGCATAGGAGACTTTGTCACTCTAGCATGAAAAACCTTAGAAGGATTATCTAAAAGAACCTAGTGAGAGGTTTACCAAAACTAGACTTTACTAAAGACCACCTTTGTGATGCATGTCAATTAGGAAAATAAGTGAAGTCCTATTTTCATTCCAATAAGGATCTTAAAACTAGTAAACTATTAGAGATTTTGCATATGGATCTTTTTAGACCAGTTGGAACTGTAAGTCTAGGAGGGAAGGTATACGGATTTGTGATTGTGGATAATTACTTTAGATTCACATGGGTTAGATTTCTATTTCAAAAGAGTGAATCATTTGTGGAATTTAGAAACTTTTTGACTTGGATTCAAAGAATGCTAGGATGTGAAATTATGACTATTCAAAGTGATCATGGAGGAGAATTTGAGAATGAAAAATTTAAGAATTTTTGTTAGGAGAAAGGAATTGATCACAATTTTTCTGCACCTAGAACCCCTCAACAAAATGGGGTAGTTGAAAGGAAAAATAGAACATTAATTGAAGCCACCCGAGCCATGTTGGTAGAATACTCACTTCCTAAATATTTTTGGTCTGAGGCGATTAGCACTGCATGTTATGCTCTAAATAGGGTGAATATAAGATCAAAATTAAATAAAAAATCCTATGAGTTGCTAAAGGTAAGAACACTTAATTTGTCACATTTGCATATTTTTGGATGAAAAATGTTTATTCATAACAATGAAAAATCTGCCTTAGGAGTATTTGATCCAAAATCAGATGAATGTATTTTTATAAAATGCTCAAGTGTTGGAAATTCTTTTAGAGTATTTAATAAAAGAACTTTGGTAATTGAGGAAACCACATATGTTGTATTTGATAAATTTGGAAATTTGAAAGATCCAAATATTGCAAAAGATGAGATATAGATTAACTCTCAAAAGATTGATAAAATAAATTTGGAAGAAAATTTGGAGATAGAAAACCCTTTGCCTAGAGATTTGAGATTTTTTAAGAACCATCCAAAGGAATTGATTATAGGTGAACCTAGTGAGGGTGTAAGGACTAGGCGTGGACTAAACAAAGAAGTCAATCATTCAGTCTTTATTTCAACCATATAACCCACAAATATTAATCAAGGACCCTGTTAGTATAATATTAAACCTGTTAGTACACCTATGAGTTTCTCAATTCAGTAGGATAAGGACCTTAAGGGAAACTCTGTTGATCAAAAGAAATTTAGAGGGATAATTGGATCTTTGCTTTACTTAACAGCTAGTCGGCTCGATATCATGTTTAGTGTTTGTTTGTGTGCTAGATTTCAATCAGATCCAAACGAGTCACAATTGACAGCAGTAAAAAGGGTTTTAATATATCTGTTAGGAACTCAGAACTTAGGAATTTGGTATCATAAATGTAGCTCTTCATTTGAAATAATTGGTTATTCAAATTCTGACTTTGCAGGTTGTAGGATTGATAGAAAGAGCACTTATAGAATATATCAATTTATTGGAAATTCTTTAATCTCTTGGTCCAGTATAAAATAAAATTTAGTAGCCCTATCTTTTGATGAAGCTGAATACATTGCATTAGAAAGTTGTGTGGCACAAGTATTTTAGTTGAAACAATAGTTGATTGATTTAGGATTAACTATAGGCACTATTCCCATTTATTGTGATAACACTAGTGCTATTTACGTTTCTAAAAATCCTATTCAACATTCAAGAACCAAACATATAGACATCAGGCATCATTTCATAAGGGATCATGTATCCAAAGGAAAAATTAAACTCATTCATGTTTCTACAGAAAATCAACTTGCAGATATTTTTACAAAACCACTAGCCTTTGATATTTTTAGTACATTAAGAATAAGGCTTGGTGTGCTCGATTTGAATGCTTAATTAAAGTGATTCTACAACATTGATGTGTGTTTTTCTAGTTAGTGTTTTTGTTTGTATTTTTGATTTTGTGATTTTCTGTGTTTTATATTATTTTTTTATTGTGTTTGTATTTTATTTTTGAAAAATTCTCACATCTAGATTTTTGAATGCGTGCTTGAAAATTGAGTGAAAATCATCTGGGATGAAAGTCATTTCGTACAGGACGAATTGTGTAGTGTATTAATTGTCAGATTTGAACAGTTTGCGTATAGTTTTTTAGTTTTCATTTTACTGTTCATCTGCATGATCATCATGATCGTTCGGACGATCTGTGCAATCATATGTATGAATGTAGACAGTTAACCGGATAAGATCAGCTTTATTATGCATGATCATACGTACAAACTTATAGTTCGTACATATGAATGCTTGGTGATTCGATGTGGGGGACGGTTTAAACTGCCATAAAAATGATCTTAAATGTCTGATCGTTTGGGACGAACACCTATTCATCTGTACAATCCTTTGGTCAAAAGTCTGTACAAAAGGATGCATCGTAACTTGTGTGATTACAAAAAGCTTATTCATTTTTGGACTCATTGTTTAGTCTGTACGAAATATTTTTCATACGTATGAACCAAAATTTATACGAGATAAAATTAATTTCGTCTGTACGAAAACTTGTTTTTTTCATTAAATTGAAGGGCTTTGAACTCAAATGTCATCACTTCAAACATCCCTTTCAAACCCCTATTCCTCTTGATATTCTCCATGGTTAGCTCTAGCAAAAGATAAAAGGTACTAGCTAAGGGACCACTCAAAAACTCTAGTGAAAACTTTCTGTCCAAGGATAATAAAGAGTTATTTCCTAGATTTGCTTCTGCCAAAATCACTCCATCTAGAGTTCTTCTTCGAGAACAACTAAATTTTAAGGTAATGAATTTGTTTGCTTCCACCCAATTTGGCCTCATTCTCACTCTTATCAACTTCTATAATAAGGAGACCTTTCACTACTTTCTTGCAAACATGTCCTTTAACTCTGATCATTCTGTGATTAGGTCCTATGTTTTTAAGAAGAAAGTAGAAATTACAAAAGAGGATTTGAGAATATTTTTAAATTTAAGGACTCAAGGGATAGAGCCCATACCTTGACCACTGCTTCTAATTTTGGTTAGTCTAAAATTAATAATGTTCTTAGAGGAATTGGTACGGTAACTCATTTACCCAAGGTGTCTACTCTTAGTCAAAAAGCTCGTATCATTCAGCATGTTCTTCGTACCTCTATTATACCTAAAGCCGATGATCGAGTAAATATTACTCCTCTTCTTTCTATAGTGACCTATTTGATTCTGACTAGCCAACCTATAGATGAAGCCCAACTAATCATTGACTACCTTTATGGACTTTATGAGATTGGCCATGTCTCCCACAAGAGAAAGAAAAACATTGCCTTAGGACATCTTGTGACTTTCATTTTGGTGAAGAAGTATGATCTAGTTCATCTAATTTAAGATTTTGAAGAACCTCTCTACTACAATGATGGTCTTAAATGAAGAAACACAAGTGATAAGTAGTGATTCTAAGGAGGAAAGAAGAACAACACCTCCGCCTACACCTGCTGGTGATCCAAATTATCAAGATTTGGTTCATAGATTTGATCGTTTAGAGACTCATTTTGATCAAAGATTTGATCAAATTGAAACTCACTTACAACAACATGATGCTTAGTACAATCAGGACATGAGATGGATGCGTGAGTAGATAGATGGTATAAGTTCCAATATGCTTATGATGAGCAGTTATTTTAACTTCTTCAATTCTTCACCTCCTCCAGATCAGAGCCCCTCATAGTGATTTATGTACTTCCTTATGATCTTCTCTAGCTGATGTGATGTGATTGTGATGTGATATGTTTTGTATTAGTTATGTGTTAGTATCATTTGATGTGTTAGCATTTAAGTTTTATGTTTTAAGTTCAGTCTGTAAGTGTATTGATATCATTTCTACTGATTGTAATATTCTTCATCATGATATCAATATAAGTTATCTTATCTTGCTTTTAATCTTGTTTTGAAATGTGTGTTTGTCTATATGAAAATCCATAAATTTTTTGATCTTACAAGTGTTATACCTTGAACTGCAACACAAAATTGAATTCATTAGAAAATCTATGAAGTATATAAATTTTATATTCATCCTTTTTGCAATTATATTCTTTATCTTAATGTCTAAATTAACTCATGTTTATGATAATTCTTTTTATTATCAATGTTATATCTCTTCTTATATCATATGAATCATTTTATTTATATGATGATTTTTAATTTTATTTGGAAATTTATCTCAATCACTTTCAAGGATCAATTATCAAAGGATTATCATATGACTTCTTACATTTCTATTTTTGTTATTTTTCTTCTTCTCTTTTTGATGTTGTCAAAAAGGGGGAGAAAATATTGTTTGTTCATTTTTTTTCGTATTTTATTCATATTTTTGTTATGTATCGTATTTTTGTTCTGCATCGTATATGTTTGTTTTTTTTTTTAAAAAAAGAGATAAAATTGTCATGCAAAGCCTCCTTATTCTCACATATTTATCAATTCAGGGGGAGTTTAGGAGATTCTTAGAATTTGAAAATTATACAAATAATAATTGTTTTGCCTTCATAAAAAAGGGGAAGATTATTAAGAGAGTTGCTATTCGCATGTTTTATATTCTTGCAACTTGTGTAATTTTGATGATTCCAAATATTATTATTTTAAGTATTATATTCTCCAAACACTTTTTGGAAGAATTATTTTTGCTCTTGTGTGAATTAACATTTCAGGATAATCGAACTCTAGACTAATGAAGACTTCAATTAAATTTCAGCATAAGATAGTCTGTAAATTGAAGTATGTATTTTTTAATTTATTGTATTTTAGAGAGTGTGATTGTAATTGAGTAACTTAGCACACACACACTTTGGGAGATCTTTAAAAACTAAATTTTCTTATACTACTCGTACGGGACGAACCAAGTTCGTATGAGACGATCAGTTCAGTTATCCCCTCAGAAGAGCAATGGAACGAACATAGGTGAGAAAATTTTTCTAAGTCTAGATCGTCCAGAAAAATTTCCCTATTCGTCCCGGGACGATGTGCTCTAGATTCTCACTTTGAACTGTTCATCCAAATGAAGTGTAGCATTCATTCCTAGACGATGGGCTCTAGATTTCTCACTTTGTATTGATCGTCCGGACGAAGTGTATAATTCGTCCCAGGATGATGTGCTATGGATTCTCACTTTGTGCAGATAGTCCAGATGATTCATCCTATTCATGTCATAATGAAGTTCTCTAGACATATGACATAAACTATTCATCCAGATGAATACTCATATTCGTCCTAGGATGAAGTCCTCTGTCCCTTGAAAATTTGGTACCGTCCTACAGTTTCGCCAAACGAACCCTTGATATAACTGTTCATTCCAGAACAAACTTAGTTCGTATGGGATGATGATCGGGTACAAAGTTAGTTCATACCAATATACATTGGATTCGTATACAATTGTTTTTACAGTATTCATACAGGACGATCTGACGATCGTCCGGGATGATGGAATGTGTACAGACTTGAAAGTCAGCAATTTTTGGACTATTTTTCGTGTCTTTCCTATATAAGGTCCACTTAAAAAACTATATTATAATCTTTTGCTTATTGGTCTTCATGTAAACTGAAGGGAGAGTGAAAGAGAGAGTGTGAGAGAGTTTTTGAAGGAGGATTCTTACTACTGGAGCGTAAATAATTCACTTGGTACTTAAAGGTAAGATCTTCAATTGTGATTTGTGATTACTTCACTCTTTTCACTCATCTTTCTAGATTTCTCATAAGAAGATTTGTCAAGGAGATCTGGTTCTCTGCCGACACTCGTGGAGTGTGAACAGCCAAAGGGTTCTCTGCCTACACTTGGAGAGTGTGAAAGGATGAATGGTTCTCTGCCCACACTTGGAGAGTGTGAAAGGATGGGCGGTTCTTTGCCAACATTTGGAGAGTGTAAAAGGAAGACGGTTCTCTGCCAATACTTGGAGAGTGTAAAAGGATGACAGTTCTGTGCCAACACTTGGAGAGTGTAAAAGGATGACGGTTATTTGCCGCATCGGGTAGTGGTGGAAGCGAGTTTTTATAAAGGCTTCTCCGCCTTGCTGTGGGTGCAAAAGTAGAGTCACTAGTGGTATTAGTGCAATACTCGGAGGGTGCCTCCGGGGAGTGGATGCAGGTCGTGTTTGACCGAACCACTATAAATCTTGTGTCTTTTTATTTTCCGCTGCTTTTGTTTTACTTTACTGTATTGTTTAATTTGTGGTTGAAAAAACTTTTTTATACAAAATTCACTAAAATTATTATTAGTTTAAATTTCAAAAGAGGGATAATTTTTAAAATACCAATTCACCCCCCCTATTGGTTAGCCGCTGGAATATAAGCTTAGATTTAACAACCTAATTCATTGTGAACAAGTTTCAACATAACCTACCTTGAGCTAGACAAATTTTCAAACTAGCTGATAATAGATAGTGGATTGGAGTTGCCTAAACCCTAGATTTCTCTCACTAGAATCCTCTTCCTCTCTAGCTTCCTTTCTTAAAAAGAGAAATTAGATATTTTAATATTAAATTTAAGCCTGGTGCTGCAGCATCTGAACTTGCATGCTGCAGCACTCCCACTATAAGAGCATGGTACCGTAGCACTACAGCACCCAAATTATCTTGGCCAAAAGATAAAGGGCTCAAATCCATAGTGTCACCAAACACAATGTCATGGCACCCTAAGGGCAAATTTTTAGATTCTCAAAACATGCACACAGACCCCCTGAAACCCACTTCAAATTAGATTCTTATGCTCATATATATGCATAATAGTCATAGATACATATAAGAGGTGATAAACACTAAAATTAGTGAGTTACCTTTATTAGATAGAGTCAAAATAGTTGAACCATACATAGCTTCAAGAGGTGTTCTAATTATCCCCTCCTCAAAATAATATCGTCCTTGATATTTTAAAACTAAAATTAATGAAACTAATTAGGATATAGCTATCTCTTCTCAAACTCCTTCTCCAAAATAGCTTCCCTTTCAGTTCAATTCTTCCACCATACTTTAACATGTAAAATATATTTATTCCTTAATCTTTGAATGTCATATGGCAGAATCCTTTCTGGTTCATCTCTATAACTTATATTTAGAGTGATTTAACATTCTTCGTCTCATATTTAATTTTTTTGAATTAGATTCGCACTTTTTAGATAAAACACATGGAACATATTTTAAATATCAGATATATACTTTGGAAATTATTACCTATAATCACATTTATCAATTCTTTTAATTATTTCAATTGGTCCCACATCCTTGGGACTCAGCTTTCCTTTTTTTCCAAACTTACTAATTCCTTTCATTGATCTAATTTTCATTTATATAAAATCACCAACCTGGAATTCTACTTCTCGGTGCTTAACATCATAGTATTATTTTTTTTCTCCTACAAAACTTTTAATATATCCCAGATCATACAAATCTTTTAGTGGTATCAAGAACCAAAGTTGACCCGATCCAATTATTTTCTCATACTTTGTCCAAGATAAAGGCATACACACTTTCTATCTTATAAAGCTTTATATGGGGCCATACCAATACTTGAAAAAAAAATATTATTTTAGGCAAGTTAAATATAAGAAATATGATCTTCCCAGTCACCCGCAATATCCAAAACATATAACATCATAAGATTTTTTAACACTAAATACTAAAATATAGTTTAAAACCCAGACCTTGTTCAATACCTGTCCATTATAAAGAATTAAACCAACCATCTTTATAAAAAAAAGTAGCACCTTTTATTTTCCATATAGTCAAATAATCTTCCACACAAATATAAGTGCTAATCTATCTATTAAATTAGATTATGAAAGCAGAATGAAATGTGTAGAACTCTTCAGAAAATTATATCCTTGGCTTGATCTATGGAATCCAATAGAAAAATCCATTATTACTTCCTCCCTTTTCCATTCTATAATTGATAAAGGTTGTAGAAAATCTCCCGATCGCTGATGCTTTCCTTTCACCAACTGACAAGCCTCTTTTCTAAAACAAATTATGCTATATTCTTCTTTAATTTAGGCCACCAGAACATAGCTTTTAAATCATTATATATTTTGTTGCTTCCTGGATGGATAGTATAACCTAAATAGTGTGCTTCATATAGAATCTCTCATCTTAGATATCTAGAAAAAGGAACCCATAGCCTTTCTTGTAGAGAATAACTCTAGAATTAGATAATTATAGTTCAATTTTCTTACTAGACTTGATTTAATCATTTAATTTTGGATACTTTGTATTTATTTTTTGAGATTTCTGAATTTATTCTAATAAAGATAGTTGAATAGTCATCTGAGCAAGAAAAGCATATTCCTAATCAAAAGGCACAATCACCTCCAAATGTAGTCTTTCCATTTCACATATGAGTAGTTCTTCAAAACTAATCAATAGACTTGATATTCTAAAAGATTTTCTGGTCAAAGAATCTCTTAACACATTTGCCTTATCAGACTGACATTGAATAGTCAAATCAAAATATTTAATTAGCTCAAGCCACATTCTTTATCAGAAGTTTAGTTCATTCTGAGAGAATACATACTTTAAACTTTGATTATCAATGAAAATCTTACATTTGACTCCATACAAGTAGTGCCTCTAGATATTCAAAGCAAATACAATTTTAGAAAGTTCCAAATCATGTGTTGGATAGTTCCTTTCATGTGGCTTTAACTTCTTAGAAGCATACAACATAAACTTTTTACGCTGTATTAGAACACATCTCTGTCCTTTTAGTGAAGCATCACTAAAGAGCTGAAATCCTACCATACTTGATGCAATTGTTAGAATTGGAGTAAAATTCAAGAAATCATTTAGTCTTTTAAAAACTCTCATCATAATCTAGCATCCAAAGAAAACCACCAAATTCTTAGTTAGTCTCATTATAGGGGTAAATATATGAGAAAATCCTTTCATAAACCTTATGTAATAACCGATCATGTCTAAAAAGTTTTACACCTCAAAGATAGTAGTAGGCTTCAACCAATCAACAATAGCCTTAACTTTTGAGTATGTACAAATATACCTATGCTACTCTCTATATGCCACAAACTTAAAATATTCTTCAACTAGAATTCACACTTAAAGAAATTAGCATATAGTTGATGCTACCTCGGAGTCTCCAGAATAATCTATAGATGAAATGTATTTTCCTCGTTAGAAGTTGAGAAAATAATAATATTATATATAAATATAATAACAAAGTGATCTAGATAATTCATGAACGTACTATTCATTTGGCTCTAAAAATTTCAAGTGCATTAGTCACCCAAAAAGTCATGTCTAAAAATACATAATGCCCGGATAAGGTACTAATATCTATCTTTATCACATTTATCTCTCTCACCTTCACCTCATGGTATCCAGATCTTAGATCAATTTTAGAAAATATAGAAGAACATAAAAGGTAGTAAAAAATTATCTATTCTAGATATAGGAATTTGTTCTTGATTGTTACTTTCAGCTCCCTATATTTATACACATGCACATCATACCATCCTTTTTCTTCATAAATAAAATAGGTTCTCCCATGGTAACATGCTAGAATTCATAAAACCTTTGTCGACTAGGTCCTAAACATAAACTTTAAATGCTCCTTAGGTTCCATCCTACATGGATCCTTAGATATCAGGGCGGTAGCCAAGAATACATAAATATAGAACTCGATCTCTCAGTCAGATGGTAAACTCATTAACCCCTCAAGGAAGACATAAGGAAACTGTTACATGACTGGGGAATTAGACAGAGATCCAAAGTCTATGCTCCTATCATAAATATATGCTAGAAATACAGTACAACCCTTCTTCTAGAACTTATCCACTTGCGCAACACATATCAGACATGAGAGAACTCTTCTAACTCCATGGAATAATTAACTCTCATTATACCAAAATATTGTAACACAATTTTTTGGTCAATCAGTTTGAGCTTCATAATAACTTAACCAATCCATACCCAAAATGATGTTAAACTCAAAAATAGGAAATGATATCAAACTAGATCTTCATTTCCTTCCAATCATCTTTAGGTCACAAAAACACACCCGACTAGTCACTATATTATCTCCAATTTACAAAATAAGAGACATAAAAAAGGTAGTAAATCAAATACCTTTTAGAAATAAATGAGTGGCTAACTAAAAAATCAAATAAAATGCAACAAGGCATATTATAAACATAGGCCATACCTTCAACTTTATATGGAGCACCTCTAGCCTTGAGATGTATATATATATATAACTGGTGCTGGAGAAAATTGTCTACCATATTTTATTTGTTCACTCCTAGATGGCCTTCCTACTACAAAACCATTGCCTTAATTTTATGATCCCTCAGCAAACACAAGAGATGGAGCTATCCTCGATCTACCTATTATTCTAATAAAACCCTCAAGTCTTGAATCAGAATGTAGACCATATACTATCTACAAACAATTAACTACCCTTTGTCCAATATGATCACATCTAAAACATTATCAAATCATCCAATAGCACTGACCAATGTATCTCCTACCACAATATTAGTACACAAGAGCCCCACTAATAAAACCATCAAAGCCACCAGAATTAACCATACTATAATGTTAGCCTCATTTTTGAGTGAGTTCGAGAACATCAAATCAAATTCAATCTTGGATCAATCCAAATCAAATATCTAATTCAAAATCTAAAATCAAAATGAAAAACCCTTGGCCAAAACCAATTTCTGGGAAAATTTAACTTCCTTCAAAATCTTATTAAATGACCTTGGATTCATGATCAGTCAATCGTATATTGACTAGGCATGTACCTAGGGTGAACTATATCAATTTGGAAGTATTCAAGCCTCCTAACTCCGAAAACTAAATTGTTTTCTAAAGGCTATAAAACTTTTAAATATTTATAGCCAATGACATTAGACCTTACATCTTATGTTGTAAAATCACCTTGGAAACCTCCCCAAAATCATTGGTCATGTTCATGATCATTGCCATGATGCATCAAACTAATTTTAAACCCTTGGTGGATAATGGTTGACCATAAGCCTTAAAAACCTTAAACTTCTTGAAATGAAATTTCCTCAAGCTTCAATGTGGGTCTACCAAACAAAAACTTGAAACCTCTTTCAACACATTTTGGATATGATTTGGAGTGCATTGAATCAAACCCCAAGCCATGGTCAACCCTGATTGACCAAGTTATCCCAGGTTGACAAAAATGCCCTTTAACTTTTTAAAATTATATTTCATGTATGGAAATCTCACCAAACCTTGAAACCACTTCCAACAAACTCAAAATGTCATATGAAATTGACTGAACCCCACCTTGACCCCTAGTTAAACCTTATTGACCAAGTTAACTTATGTGTTAACCAAAAGACAAAAATGCTTCAAAAATTTAAATCTAGATATTTTGACCAAATCAAGGAACCAAACTCATGAAGATAGTCCATGACATCACCATGAGTCACCTAAAAAACATTTCATCCCATGGGCCCACTTGGTTTAACCAAATTGGTTGAACCAATTGAATATAAAGTGGTTTTCTTGAGCCAAATCTTCATCCTTGTGAAATTAAGTTGCACTAATAACTGTAGTAGGTGTTCCTTGGCGTATTTTATGAAGCCCAATAAGCCCAACCCATGGGTTGACCTAGGTTAACCAATTTAAACACAAAATCTCTGAAGCCTAAATTTATGGTTCCAAAGAAAACCGAGCCCAAATTGTTTGCTATAAACATGTTAAATAAGTTATAAAAGCTTCTTTTCACCTTCCCCAAGTTGCCAATTGGTTTAATTTGAATCCTTATGCAAAAAACACTAACAAAATCCTCTTTCCACATCACTGATCCTTGCATTTTTCTTTACCTACCCAAATGGGATATCCCCAACAAACCTAGCCATGTGGTAAACATCAGGAATGCCTCCAAATAAATCATAGCCCTTGGTGAAGGCTCCATGGCTTGAGTTAGGGTAAAGAGGAGAAAAAGTTCATGAAAGAAGTATTTCACTTCCTATTAGTTCCAAATAACTCTCCAAGCTCCCCCATTGCCTTTCCCAGCCTTTCATAACTAAAAAAAAGCTTTATTTAAGTGGAGAGAGAGACTAAGGAGAGAAAGAGAGAAAACAATAATTCTCAAGCATCTTTCAATCCACTGGTCTTGACATAGTGAAGTCTTCAAGGAAGTTATACAAGACAAATCTAGGATTCCATAGAGCCAATGATCAAAGGACTTCACCATCTAGATCAAAGTATTTTACCAATGTAAGCCTAAAACCTCTCTCTAAAAGTGTTTTCTAAAAAGTTCCTTTGAATGCATTTAAATATTTTCCCTCTCTTCATCGGAGTGTAGGAAAGTTTTGTTTCAAATTTTATTTACTTTGGATGAGTATTTAAGAAGTTATAAGCATTTAAAATTTTAGTTCAAAACTATTCATGTGGATATTTGGCTTCCTAGAGCTTGACACATGGTTGAAGACCGTTAGGAAGTTATTGTGCAACTATGAAATTATTGCCAATCTTTGGTGTGGTGGCCAAATTTGAATTAAATGTATTAAATAATTCTTAAAAAAAGCTTATAATTTCAAAAATTCACCATAAATCCAAATTTTAGCAAAATTAAGTGTTCATGGGCTCATTGGAACCATCTTGAGCCTGATTTCATTTTAAAATTTTAATAGATTTGGACCAATAGATTATGAGTAATTTATGTTTCATTAGAAATTGATTTGTCTTAATTACTCATCAGTCAATGATCCAATTGACCTCAAATTTGTATAAGGTAATTTAGGGTATGGCCCTAATTTTCTGGGCCTTGCGAGCATTAGATTTTTATGAATTGAATTTACAAATTTTGTGTCATATTTTAACCAAAAACATTGGAAATTCATAACTCTTCATCTACACATTATTTTTCTTTGATTCTTCTATTGAATGTTTATGTATATGTAAGGGTGAAAATGCCAGTGATTTCACACAAATCTAGTTAGTAGTTATCCAAATAAATTATCAAAATTATTGTTGCATTTACATTTAATAATACATTATGATACCTAAGAAAGCTTTGATGAGCCCAAATTTTGTGAATTTGAAGAACATGTTTAGATGAACATGTTGTTCAAACATTACTGCATATGGAGGTCATTTGTATTTCAATTTGTAAACCAAAGATTAACACACATAATTGACCTAAAATTTTTAATAAACCATAATAAATTGAAATTAAATCAAAAAATACAAATAAAGTGTCATATTTCTTAGAATTAAAATATTAAAAAATTAAAATAAAAGGCCCCATCCCAAACCCTTAGAATTAAAAGTAATTTAACCATCAAGAAAAAATATTAATTAATTAAAATAAAAAATTATAATATTAAAAATACCAAAATTATTTTTAACACTTGTAATCATCCTTAGGAGCCATTCATGATAATTGGGAAAGATTTAAAGAGATTTGGAGTTGAGTTCATTAAATATAAAAAATCCTCTCTAATTAAATAGTTAAATATTTCATTAAATCAGTCTAACTTGCAAAAATCATTACTTATTATAAAAAAGTCTAAATAACATAAACTCAAAAGCACTAGACTTATCTTTGGGTCTAGTATTTATGTAAAATAAAAATCTTCATAATTCAATGTAAATGTGAAAGACAACATCTTGTTAAATTTAATTAATTAAAATGTGCTTGACTTATAAAATTCATAACTAATTATAAAACAATCCAAATTACACAAACTCATAGGCATTGGATTTATCTTTGGGTATAGTATTTACAAAAAAATATAAAATTCCTATAAACTAAAGTAAATAAAAAAGTCATAATTTGGTCAAATTTAATTAATAAGATAATTTAGGAAAATTGATAAATTCAATAAAATATGGAAAATTCAAAATTTCATAAACTAAATGAATTAAATCAACTAGAAAATAATTATGCTTCACATTCCATTAATAAAGTTTTTAGAATGGACTACTAGGAGCTATAGGGCTGTATGTCCTAAGGAGGCCTTGGTCCTCGTGTCCATTTTGACAATGCATGAATGAGTTGATGGATGTAAGTACTTAATTTTAAATATTACAAATCAATTTTCAACAAACTAAATTAATTAAAAATAACAAGCCAACCATTAAACTTAAATAAATAGGTAATTATTGGGTAACCCGGACTTACAAAGCTATTAATATATCTCCAAGGAGGGTGAAATACATTTCATAGCCCTAGTTTAACAAAGGTAATTATTGTTTAACTTAAATAATCATAAAAAAATCTAACAATTAAATACATAAACATTCAAGGCTTTTATACACCTTGCTTGACTCCTTTTAGGAAGGCGACTATGTATAGTATTGAAAGCTTTATATTGTTAATAAAAATACCTTATAACCAATTAACAATCAACTTCAATAATTAAAATTTATCCTAAATTAAATCTCAAAATACCAAAAATATTAAAACTTAAACTTAAACAATGATTCCATTAGCTTTTAACTAATCAAATTCAACCCTTAGAAAATTTCAAACAATAATAAATCCAAGGACTTATCCAAACCACATAACATATTACACACATTTTAAATGACTTGTTAGAGAAACATACTCTAATTTTAAACTAGGTTGCTGTTCCTTTCATGTGTTTTATGTGATGAGAAAATAATGTGCAGGTGAATGAGTATTGATTGTTATGGTATGATGTGATGAATTTTATGATGCTTATGATGTGATGCTTAACACTAATTAGATTTTTTATAGCTTGCCATGCTTATGTAGGGCTACAAAGGGGGGCTAAAATTAATTATAATTTAAAGCTAATCAAATTTTCTACATGAGTTTTGTTTCTTAGCACCCTAATTATTAAAAGATTGACCAAGATATAGTTTGCTCAAAAGATGAGCACATGATTATGATGCATTGTGATTTTGATATTTTTCATATATACAATTGCTTCACTCGCATGCAAGGAGTTTGAGTCTTTTTATTTTTTCAATTATGTAATTTAGTAAAAGTAAATAGTTGTGAAAGTAATTAAAATAAAGTAATTTTCTAAAAGATTTGAGATCCAAAGAGAAAAGAACTTCCTTTATTAGAGAGTTCTTTCCATTTTGAAGCCCAAATTGGACAATCAAAAGCAGTCCAAATATAAGAATCAAGAAGAATTGAAGATAAAAAATGCCTTGTTTTATAATGACTTGCATCATCTCATAGGAATAAATTTTAGGATGTTATTGATGGAGCATGTCTACCTTTACTTTCAACAGAACAAATTTGTATATTAAGTGGCATTTTTTGCATTGACTTTTGATGTTTATATTCTTTTAAATTTATGTGTTTATATTATTTGCATATTAGAAATTTCTTTTTTTTATAAGGTTCTTCATTGCATGTTCTTGTGCATGGAATTTTGAAAGGCTTTTAGGAATAAAATTATTTTAATCATAACTAAATTTTTTTTTAAGATAATATAGAAAGATAAAATAATTTTTAATAAGTATAGGGAAACTTAGAATTTTCTCCAAATGTAGGCTCTAAATTCAAAAAAACAAAAGTGAAATAATAGCTTACCCATCTTTCATACGATCAGATAGTATGGCTTTGAGATGATTAGAGGTTTAGTTATGATTCTACTCTAGGTAAGATGTAAGTGTAGAGCTACACTTAAGAATATGTTTGAGTTACTATTATGTAGTGCTCAACTTAGATAAAGATTCTGAGGTACATCTCAAATCATAAATCCTCACTCTCATGGAATGTAATCCCAAATATATAATAAAATGCTAACCGAAACATAAATCTTCTATCTAAAATATTAAAGCCCAAAAGATTATAGACTAGAGTGCTTATGGGAGATCCCAAAATCTTAAAGTGCTCATTACTTTTCAATCCTTTGGCTTCTAGAAAGAACTATTCCAAATTGATCTAATCTCCTTTAAAAATTCTTTACCTCTCATTATTATCTTGATAATTGAAATCCAAAAAATCTTTGCCACTACTTTAATCTAATGTATTCTATGGATATTTAATTTTAGAAGATTTAATTAATCATAAAGGCTTACCATTATTCAAAACCTATAACTCCAGCTTAAAATAAACTCTATCTTATTCTTATATGATATGGGAAAAAATCTCTAGGAAATAAGTCGATTTCATAAAAAGCAATTTTTTGTTCAAATCACTTCAAAGAATATCAGTTTCACCTTCATAGGTGATATGATATTATCATTATTGTATTTTATAACATAATTGGATAATTTTTAAAAACTCCACTTTCATCTTCAAATACTATTTTGGAACGACACCTCTATGTTTTGAGATAGCGTGTTACTCTATGCCTCACCCATTAGCTGGGCTACCAGGCACGTAACCTGTGAAATGGAATCAAAATTAACAGGAGGAGTAGAACTCTATAACGGTGCTACCTACTGAAAGTCTACCCATCTATTTTATTTGGGTATATCATATCTATTAAAAAATCACTCGTGACACATAGCTTAGTAGAGATCAATAAGAAAACAATAAAAAATGAATACCCAAACATTAATCAAAACTACCTCACTAGGCTATAAAACAATTTCTATAGCTCTATTTAACGATTAATTCTCTCGACACCATTACTTTGATACAAAAATGGGACATCCATAACCTAACCCAATATGTCCCACAATTAAAAACACATGTCATATTGTGTTGAATTAGGATTTTTTTTTAATTAAAACCCATAAAGGGGCCTACGTGTTGATATAAAAAATTGGTTACAGAGTACTTAAGGAAAACATAAGCTCACTACTCAAAAGAGCTACAAAACAAAGCAAAAGAAAACCTACGAGCCAATTTTCTCCACTACAAAAAATTAAAGGAACACTTAATAACATTCTACTGCAAGCATCCAAAAAAGAAGGAACAAATGAATATAGTTAAGCCCAATCCTTCTGAAAAAAATTTGAAAAGCCTTAATATTCAACCTCACTAGCAAAAAATAAAAACTGCAAAAAAGAAACAACTACACAAAATAAGGATATTAAAAGCAAAAGAATAATAAAAAGGGTAGATGCAAGAGAGAAGGACAAACATGGCCAAATTGTTCCAAGTTAAGTAGGTCATAAGATTTAGACTAATAGAGCTCAGAATACTCTCATAGATTCTAGCTTCATTAACAAAGTCCACAAGCCACTCAATCCTACACGGGGGGCAAAACCAAATTTCCACCAATAATTGCCACCAGTTACTCCACAAAATAACAACAACATATGACAGATTAATAATATTCCCAACACAGGTCAGATAATCAAAGCACCACTTCCAGGTGAGCAGGAAAGGCTAACACATCAGTAAAAATCTAAACAGAACAGCACCCAACAGCATCCCAGCAAAATAGCTGAATAAGGCTCAAAGAAATCCACGGACGAGTAAGCCGAGCAAGAGTAAAATAAAGGTAGCACCTGGACAGAACATACCCCTCAATAAAGGAAGGAATCCCAATCACAGTCCAACCATTACCCCCAACCCCGATAGGAGAGAAATAGAGGGACTGAGCTTCGGCACAAAAACCAACAAAATCATAGCTCCAGTCCAAAATCCCAATGACTAAAGCTAAACAAGGAAAAACCAGAAAATGGCAACCATCGAAATCCCAACTAAGAGAAAAATAGTAGCTGCAACTACCATTACCGAGGATGTAACCACAAAAAAGATACCAACCGAATAGAAAAAGGAATGGTACAGCCAACAGAGAAGTAAAGTCCATCCAGCTAACCACCCCACCATCTAAAACAAAAAGCGGCCTCCAACCGAAACAAAAACTAAAGAGGTTCATTCTACTAAAACCAAAGACACCATGATTATAAAGAATAACCATGAAAAGCCCCACAATAAACAGAAACTCACAATAAGGCCAAAATAACCAAGAGATAAAGAAGTCACGAAGGACCAGAGAAGAAACCAAACATGAAAAATTGCACCATTAAACATAAGGGGTACCACATTTATCCAGATAAAGAAAGCCTTTAAGATAGCTTGGAATAGTAGAAGGGATAAAAGCGGTAAAACAATTTATGTTACTACCCCAATTAGCAAGCCAAGAAGCACCAGTATTTCCCACACAACTAACATGGGAAAGAAAAAAATGGGTATGCAACAAAAGCTTTTAATTTCCCTAACAAGATAGAAGTTATTAGGAGAGCAACCCACCTCCTCAACATCATTAAGAGGAGAAATATTCAACCCAGAGTTAACTTCAATATACAAATTCATTAAGTTACGAGGATGGCATAACTGAATACCATAAAGAATAGCCCTCAAAATATTAGCATCAGCATTACCTTTTTGAATCGGGCTCGCAAAGGAAACCATAAGATGGCCATGAGAATCCCTAATAAGGCCACCACAACCACCCACAGACTCAGAATTAATAACAGCAATGTTCAATTTAAAGAAATTAGATGAAGGTTTACTCTAGTAAACAACATTAGGACAAGAGGGGACATGATCCCAATTGATCCCAAACAAAGTACTAGCATTATAACAATTTTTAAAACTATTAATAGAAAAAAAATTTAACCACCACCAAAGCTAAAATCTTATCCTTCACCCTTTGAATAACATTAAGGTGGTTCATTTTCACTCCATTAAAGACGAAGTTATTCCTCTCCAACCAAAGAAACCAAAGAATGAGGGAAGGAATAGTATTGCATATGTGGCCTTTAGTACCAATAAACCAAAACTTAAGTAAAGAGTAAAGAGAGATATGCGAATTAAAGCAGTTAAGTTGCAACAAATCATCAAAATAGACCCAGGTTCTAATGGCCGTAGGACCATAAACAAAAACATGATGCATATTCTCCATGTTAAAACAACATTGGCACTTAGAGGATAAATTAAAACCCTTGTTAAGGAGGTTATCCTCCATAGGGATAAATCTGTGTAAAACTCTCCAAACAAAAATAAAAACCATGGTAGGGATGCTCTTATGCTAGATCATATTAAAAATATTATCTCTGTTGCCTTTTTCTCTAAAGGAGTGCCAAGCATTCTTAAGATAAAAACCACCATCATTGGGCAAATTACACAAAATAATGTCTTTGGAAGAAGCATTAATAGGAAGATTTAAAATACGATTAGTAAGGTAGTTAGGAAGGATACTAGAAAGCTTATCATAATCCCAACAAGTCTCATTAAAGAAATAGTTAATTTTAACAGAAGCAGAAGAAGTAGAATTCAGAATAGAGTCAATGGAGTCATTACCAAGCCATTTTTCTTGCCAGAAAAAAATGTTACCTTCCCCTAGACCCCAAGAAATAAAGGGTTCCTCCTCCCATTTAACTTTGCAAAGCCTTTTCCAAACTTTGGAGTCCCCATTCTTAGGAGAAATATTAGTAGGATGCCGACCTACACAATATTTAGAATGCATAAAAGTAGCCCACAGATTCTCATTAGAGCGCAAAGTAAACCAAAGTTTAAAAGTGAACGCCTTTGCAAGGTCATTTAAATTCTTGCAACTAAGACCACCATCATTCAAAACACAACAACATTTCTCCCAGGAAGCCCAAGTAATTTTAGATGTAGAAGATGTACCTTTCCAAAAGAACTTGTTAAAAATTTTGTGGATCCTACTACACACTTCTTGAATAGGAAAAATAGTTCGAAACATATAAACATGTAAAGCACAAAGAACACTTTTGATAAGAGTCACTCTGCCACCAAAACTAAGAAAGTTAGAATCCCAAGATAAGAGTTTATTTTTAATAGAAGAAATGAGATCATCAAACAAAAAAGTTTGTCTTCTACTTTTATAAAGAGGGACACCAAGATACTTCAAAGGAAAGTTAGATTGTGTTAAACAAAAGGCATCTTTAATAGCTAAAATCTGATCATTGGAAATCCTCTTAGAAGCAATAAAGCAACATTTATTTCTACTAAAAGAAAGCCACTAGCAGATTTAAAAATTAAAAAAAAATCCAAAAGTTTATGAAATCTTTTGATAGTGGCATTATTGGACACAATGAAGTCATCCGTAAAGCATAAGTGGGAAATATTAAACCCTCTCAAAGTTCTATAATAAAGACCATGATTAAATTAGAAATACCCCTGGAAAGAAATTCAGTCATAATAATAAAAAGACCAGGGGAAATAGGATCACCCTTCCTTAAGCCATTAGAGGATTTGAAGAACCCTTGCCTAGAGCCATTCAGAATGATATAAAAATAAACATTTTCAATACAATTCTTAATAAGGTTGATAAACATAGAATTAAAGCTGAAAAGATCAAGCATAAAATAGATAAAATTCCAATTAATATTATCGTAAGCTTTAGGGATATCAAGTTTCAAAATAACATTACCCGCTTTAACCCTAACATCCAAATCTTGAGTCAATTCATGAGCTAAAAGAATATTCTTCGTGATAGCCCTGCCTTTCACAAAGCCCATTTGGAAAGGAGAAATAATGTTAGGTAAAATAATAGAAAGATGATTAGAGATAATTTTGGAAACCAGTTTATTAAAAAAAAATACAAAAACTAATAGGATGGAAATCATTCCAAGTTTGAACACAGTTGTTTTTAGGAATAAGCACTAAGGAGGTAAAAGTAAAAAACTTTGGGGTAGGATTACCAGCAAAAAAAAATCTAAAATGGCATAAAAATATCATTATGAATAATGTGCCAACACTTTTGAAAAAAGAGAGTCGTATACCCATCAGGACCAGCAACAGAATCACTAATCATGTCTATTAAAGTGTCTTTAACCTACTCCAAAGAAGGAGGTCTATAAAGAGAAGAGTTATCCTCAAGAGAGATAAGTTTAGGAATAAAAGAGTGATCAACAGTTGCAATAGGAGTGAAATCTTTGTTAAAATGCTTATGGAAATAAAGAACCGCTAAGTTAGCAATCTCACCTTGGTCATTAGCATAGGAACCATCCTCCCTTTGAATGTTATTGATGTTATTCGTAATCCTTTTTCTCTTAGTTAAAGCATGAAAGTACTTGGTATTATTATCACCCTCAACCAAATGCCTAACAACAGCTTTCTGTTTCTAATAGACCTCTTCTTGAGCTTGAAGATTAAAAAGATCAAGTTTAGACTGCTAAAGCAAAAAAAAAGTTAGCATTAGAAGGATCACTCTGATAAGCATTCTCTTTAAAATCCACACATTGTTCAGCTTATAAAATATTAGAGAAGATATTACAAAACATATTGTGATTCCACCAATTTAAAGTTGCTTCAACCTTTTAAGCTTGAACCATAATCTTTTCATGCCAACAATAGAGTTATCAGGATGTAAAGGAGCATTCAAGTTATTATTCACAACATCAAAAAAGGAATTATTAAGTAACCACATATTTTTGAAATCTAAAAGTAGAGATAGTATTAGTTTGATTATTCTTAATAGTGATAAGTAGTAGAGAATGATCAGACAACATTCTACTAAGATGATGCACATTAGTAAAATTAATAGCATTAATCCAGGAGTCATTAAAAAGCACACGATCCATCCTCTGCCATAAGTGCCCTCTATTCCAGGCAAAACTATTACCAACAAAACCAATATCAATCAAATTACAAGGTAGGATCATATTATTAAAATCAAACATGGAGCAAAAAGGAGAAGCTCCACCAAACCATTCATAACATATAGAGATAGCATTCAAATCACCACCAACCAACCAAGGTAGCTGACATATACTATGAAAATTTGTAAGTTGTTCCCATAATAATTTTCTAATGTAGAGAGAATAGACAACATATACAAAAGAAGCACAGCAGTGAAAATTAAAAGCCTCAATTTTACAATGCATAACCTGAGTGAAATATCTAATAAGATCAATTTTAATAGGATTTTTCCACAAAACCCATATTTTGTTAGACA
Organism: Dendrobium catenatum; assembly: GCF_001605985.2. Taxonomy (NCBI): domain Eukaryota; kingdom Viridiplantae; phylum Streptophyta; class Magnoliopsida; order Asparagales; family Orchidaceae; genus Dendrobium; species Dendrobium catenatum. The sequence goes on from NW_021318775.1 coordinate 2,758,346, forward strand.
TATTCGAAATAGCATGATTAAAACCAAGATAAGAGGAGGTATAGACCAACCTAGATGCAGGTATAAGGGGTTCACGTAAAATAAGAATAGAAATGTTATGAACACGACATAAGTTTTTAACATGAATCCTAGAAGAGAGGCAACCAATGCCCCTAACATTCCGAATAATATTGCTAAACATAAAAATAGATTAAAGAGAAGTAGTTGAGCGAGTATTTCTAACATTAGATCTGGCAGGTTGCAATGAAATATGCTTAGGCTTATGACCTCTTTTATTATGAAATTTAATAAAACTAGTATCATGATCATCCTTAGTAAAACACGTAGCCTCAATATTCATATCCTCGGAATTAGTAAGAGCTTCACTATTGCTATTAGAATGAGAAGGGGTTTTACCATCATTAGCTAGTTCCTTGTGTAAACTAGGAAAGTCATCCTCCATAAACTTACCATCATCATCCCAATTGTCATTTACCTTCAAGGCTGACTCCTTCATGAAGGAAGAAGGTAACTTATGTGTTTCCATAGAAATAATTTCTCCTTCCTCCAAAGCCAAGTTAGTGTTTTCACCTTCTTTCCCAACCAAATGATCATATACAGGAGTATCTTCCTAATCAACAATTGGATTCATAGAATTATTAACATGAGTTGAAGTATGATCTTAAATGCAAGTAGGATAAGTTAACATAATATTTAAATAATTCACCACATTGTTCTCACTATCATTAGAAACCACCTTAAGTAAATCATTAGCAACAACATTTAAATGAGGTACTTCCTATTCTTAAGAATGAGGTAAGCTAACCGGAGGGACCATCATCGTTTCAGCCATAGGAACCATATCCATAGGAGAAATGTGATCACCTAAAGGAAGATTAGGAGAATACTTAGGATCATTATTATCCTTTTTCAGTACATAAAACCTCATTCGACTATTTCAAAGAATTATTTTCAGCACACAAGTTTGGGTATTTTCGAAAACATTCATTCACAGCATGGCCTTGCATTTTGCAAAAAGAATTGAAAATAGGTAAATTCTCAAACTCAACTTTTTGAAAATAACCTTTTAACTTCAGACTCGATCCAAATTTAATTAGGATACTTTTTAGACACATCGAATTCAACCAAAACCTTAGCAAAAGACGGCCTCGAGACCAAAGCAGTCGCTTGATCAGTTTGTAAGGGATGACCAAAGATAACTGCCAAACTCAATAAAATTTGCTGATTAAAAAGTGTAATCTGAAATTTGGAAAAGCCATCCAAACCAGAGCTATAGGGGATTCCTCCCTAACATCAAAATCTGTAGTCCATTTCGATAACCGCATTTGACATGCTTGAATATAATAAGATCTACGAGCAAAATTCGACTATAATCAAGATCATTGGAAAGTTGTAAGGTAATATGCCTTTGATCGAGTAAACCCACTTGAAAAGAACCGAAAAGCTTAAGATTAATAAAAAACTTACGAATAACATCAAGATTCGGCCTCCTCAAAATAAATTTACCAACCAATATAAGAGAAAAAGAGGCAGCAAGCTGATCAACAATGGAGTCCTCAAAAATCAGAGCCGGACAACCCTTATACGATGAATGCACAAAATATAATTTCGAAGAAGAGGAGGAACCTCCAACGAGGGCCTCTTTAAAAGATCGAGTTTTGCCTTCATGGGATGAAGAGATAGGGTGCGATAATGACGGGATCGTCATCACCCCACACAAAAACTCAAAGAAAACTACAAAATAAAAGCAAGAGAAAGATCCACAAACAAAAATCTAGAGAAACAAAACAAAATCACCTGAAAAATCCAGCCAGGAGGGCTAAAAAAGAGCACACGCAGCGAGCCCTAGAAATCGCCTTGGAATAGCCTCGACATAGAGCAGAGAGATGTTTGTGTTGAATTGGGATAGGCCAATCCAAGATCTATGTTTTAGGTGACTAATCATACATCTTCTATTAATTTATATGGATCATATAACTTCAAATTAAATTCAATTAACATAATAAAATAATCTCATCCATATATTTTTTCATTTCATCAAAATATAAATACAACATTTATTATATAATACATGGCTATATAATTATAGAATACAATGACAACAACTACATCAAGCCTTTGTCCTTCTATGTAGGGTAAATATATAATAAAAAAATAAAATAAATATCCATACTTACAAAAAAAATTATGGAAATACCTTTCTAGATTTAGATAGGTCAGATCATAAAATTAGCTACTCAATAGGATCCTTCCCATAACTTGACTTAAAAATAAATGTCATAATAGGTGTGAGCTAACATAACTCAATAAGTCATATCGATATACCTATATGAACTTTTAAAATTTTAATTATTTACATTTAACTAAATGAAAATAATAGTTCATAAAAAATCTAGTGTACTGAGTTTGATATTAATTATAGATATTCAAAATAAAATAAATTATGTACTTAAAATAATAAATAAGCATATCTTATATTAGGGAAATAAAATCTATTTTTTCTCAGGCCTTCATGCCACCATCAAAAAATAGGCCTTCATGAATCCCATACTAGTATATGAGAAAAAAAGCCCTTATAACTCCAACTACCTATCACATATAAAATATTTAAAAATTTAGGCCCTATGGTTCCTTGTGCATTTAGCACCATAATGGAACTGTTGAAACTTGTTAATTATGAATTAGGTTGTAAAATCTTATAGTGAAGTTTTCTGAAAAAGATTTTTCAACCACAGATCAATAGAAAACAATAAAGTAAAAAACTATGAAAAATAAAAAGATATAAGATTTATAGTGGTTCGGTCAAACATGACCTACATCCACTCCCTGAAGTCTCCCACTTCAGGTATTGCACTATTACTACTTAGTGTCTCTCCTTTTGCTCCCACAGCAAGGCGGAGAAGCCTTCACAAAAACTCTCTTCCACCACTACCCGGTGCGGCAGAGAACCGTCATCCTTTTACACCCTCTAAGTGTAGGCAGAGTACCTCCCGCTATTCACACTCTCCAAGTATAGGTAGAGAACCTTCCCGCTGTTCACCCTCTCTAAGTGTAGGTAGGGAACCCTTCATCCTTTCAAACTTCTCCAAGTGTAGGCAGAGAACCTTTCGCTGTTCACACTCCTCGAGTGTCGGCAGAGAACCGGATCTCCTTGAAAGATCTTCTCATGAGAAATCTAGAAGGATAAGAGAAATAAGTGAAGTAACCACAATTCAAAAATGGAGATTCTTACCTTTAAATACCAAGTGAACCCTTTACGCTCTTGTAGTAAGAACTCTCCTTCAAACACTCTCTTTCACTCTCTCCTTAAATCTCCCTTTAGTTTCCATGAAGACCAATGGACAAAAAGATCTCAAGACAATCTAAAGTGGACCTTTTATATGAAAGACACAAAAAACCATCCAAAGATTGCAAAATTTCAATTATGTGAGTACTCGATTGTCCCATATGATTGAATTTTGTATGTACGAACAGTGTAAAAACTGTTGCGTACGAACTTAATATGCATTGGTATGAATTTACTTCATACTCAATCATCGTTCCGTATGAACATAGTTCATCCGATACAAAGAGTTATTTCAAAGGTTCGTTGGGATGAAAAAATAAGATGAATCACAAGTTCAAAGAACAAAGAACACCGTCCAAGGACGAAGGTGTCAATTCATCTGGACGAACTAAATAAACTAAAAATCCAGAGGAGATCTTCTAGAGACGAATGGGACTATTCATCTGGATAAACAGTTCAAAATAAAAATCTAGAGGAGATCGTCCAAAGTTGAATGGGTCTATTCGTCTGGATGAATAGTTCAAACTGAATATCCAGAGGAGATCGTCTAGAGACAAATGGGACTATTCGTTTGGATGAATAGTTCAAACTAAAAATCTAGAGGAGATCGTCTAGAGACGAATGGGACTATTCATCCTGACGAATAGTTCAAACTCAAAATCCAGAGGAGATCATCGAGAGATGAATGGGACTATTCGTCTAGACGAGCAGTTCAAACTCAAAATCTAGAGGAGATCGTCTAGAGATGAATGGGACTATTTTTCTGGACGAATAGTTCAAACTGAAAATCCAGAGGAGATCATCAAGAGACGAATTGGACTATTCGTCTGGACGAACAACACTTAGAAAAAAATTTTACTCACCCTCTATTTGTTCCATTTGCTCTTGGAGGTGTATAACTGATCTGATCTTCTTGTACAAACATAGTTCGTCCTATATGATCGGTATTAAAAATTATGAATTTTAAAGTTCTCCCCCAGTGTGTGTGCGCTAAGTTACTTAATTATAATAACACTCTCTCTGACTCAAGTAAAATAAATACTAACTTCAAGTTACAAAAAATAACAAGTAGATCTTTGATTTGATGTCTTCAATAATCTGGAGTATGATTTTCCTGAAATGCTAGTACACACAAGAGCCAAAAAACAATTCTTCCAAAATGTGTTCGGAGAAAGTAATACTCAAAACAATAATATTTGGAATCATCAAAACATATAAGTTACAAGAATGTGAAGCATGCAAAGCCAAGTAGCAATTCTCTCAATAAACTCCCCCTTTTTTTATGATGGCAAAATAATTATTGTTTGTATAATTTTCAAATTCCTAAGTTGTCCTAAACTCCCCATGAATGAAAAAACATGTGAGAATAAGGGGCTTATATGTTGAGCTAATTTTTATTTTTAAAATTAAAATATTTACACACTCAAAAACACACAACAATAATCACATTTAGACACAAAGAAGATAACAAAAAATACAAACACAAAAATATGAGTATGAACAACACGTTAAAGAAACTTTAAAAATAATACTTCAAATAATATTTCTCCCCATTTTTGACAACAGCAAAAAGAGAAAAAGAAAAAGAACAAATATAGAAATGTAAGAAGTTATATGAAGAGCCTTTGATAATTGATCCTGTAAAGAGGTTGAGTAACATTTGCAAATAAAATTAAATATCATTAGAGAAATAGAAAGATTCATAGGATTAAAGTAGAGATATAACATAGACAAGAAAAGAAATATCAAAAACAAGAATCAATTTAGATAATAAGATAAGCAAAATCATTGCAAAAGTATATGAATTTAAAATTTGTATATTTCAAATTTTAATACTAAATATAATTGAATAGAAGATTAATTGGAATTTAAAGAATGAAAATTTGAGAAAAGAATTTATACTTGTGGCGGTTTGCGTATCTTTTTAATATTTATGGCTCATTTTGTGCATCTTTTACTTATGTGCTTATTTTGTGCCTCTTTTTCAAATTATGAACCATTGCGCATTCTTTTGTATTTTTATACATTTGTACATTTTCAAGTATATTATTGATCTTTCCAAAATCAATAATCTAATATCTCAAATTTCTCTAAGTACAACAATATTTATATTGATAAGAGAAATACAAAATAAGAAAATATCATAATTACAATAATAATATAAAATTATGTAAGTCTAACAAGAGACATGCGATTGACATTCTTTAACTAGATCAAGTTATAATCACAACTTAAATTTTTGAAAATTTAGATTTTCTAATGAAATCAAATTTGTATTGCAATTCTATATAACACTTGTGAGATCA
>NW_021318775.1:2764037-2769549 GCF_001605985.2 Dendrobium catenatum
ATATTTTTAAAATATGTTTTCAAAATTCCACCAACAGGTCTCCACACCAAATGAGTTTTCTTCTTCAATGTACAGGTGTGAGCTATATGTCCAATCACTCCATAATTATGACATTTAACTCCTAGAAAGGAGTTTCTCAATCTTATATAGTTTCTCTGTCTATTTATGGATTGCATAAATTTAGGATACAAAATAGGATTCGTGAAATCTTCAAGTCTTGGTGGTATCTTATAATCCTCAAGAGCTTCTATCTTCAGTTTATAAAAAGAATTCATATCTTCTAATATATGATTTGTATAGTTTACTCGATATAATTTGCTCTCTAATTCATCCTTACTGTTTTTTAAAATCTTTTTGAAGTTCATCATAGGATGATTTTAAAATTTCTTGGTTCTTATTCAAATCATCAAACTCATCAAGTAATTTAATATGGTTGTTATCAATTAAAGCATGATCTTTTCTACGGATTTCATATTCTCATTGAAAGTCTTGTAATTCTAAGTTCAGACTAGTATACAATTTCATTAATTTCCTATATGCAACATGTATGCATTCAGGTACTTCTAAAAGTTTATTATAAGTCAATTCACATACCACTTCTTGATTTGAATGATCAAGATTATTAGCCTTCAAGCATAGATTGGTGACTTCTTCTTCCTTTTCAGTCTCTGACGAGTCTGAAGCTGAGTCTGGCTAGAAAGCTCTTGGAATTTCTTCTTTCCCTTCTTCACCATTGGTTTCTCCTCCACCTTCTCCTTGCTAGGAGTGGCTTTGAGTTTTGGGCAGTCTGACTTAATATGTCTAGGTTTCCTGCACTCATAAAAATTAACATCATTTGAAACCTTGAAATTTCTATTAAATTTATCTTGATTCCATTGCTGGCATCTCTTTTGCTTCCTCTTTAGAAAGCTTATGAACTGTCTAGTTATTAATGAAATATTGTCCTTATCCTCAGGTGCATATTGATCACTCTCTGACTCCTCCACCTTTAGTGCAATACTCTTTTCCTTTTGTGGCTCTCCTGCATCAATCTTTCTTTGACTCACTCCTTGTTCGTAAGCAATTAGTGATCCAAAAAAAATTGTCAATAGAGTAAATGTTTAAATCCTTAGACTCTGTAACCGTAGTTATTTTAGCATCATAAGCTGTAGGTAAACAATGAAGTATTTTATTAACCATTTCATCATTCGTTAGTTCCCTACCCAATGTATGTAAAGAGGTGACTATTTGTGTGAATCTTGTGTACATATCAGAAATGGATTCATTTGGTTTTATGCGAAATAGTTCATAGTCATTTTATAAGATATTAAGTCTAAATTGTTTAACTTCATTAGTCCCATCATAAGTTAGACAAAGTCTATCCCATATTTCCTTAACACTTTTGTAAGTGAAAACCCACATGTAATCTTCAAATTTAAGAGCACAAAAGAAACTATTCAAGCATTTAGCATTAAGTTGTGCTAAGGCGCATTCTTTTACTGTCCAGTCCATAAAGGGTGTTTTAACTCTAACTCCATCAACTAATCTAGTTGGTTTTATATACCCTTCTTGTACTAAAATCTAGATATGATAATCAAGTGACTGTAAAAAAGTAGATATGCGTGTTTTCCAAAAAATCAAAAAGGAATTTTGTTGAACAAGGGAGGTCTAGTTATAGAGTAACCTTCAAGTGTGTTTCAATATCCAAATGTTGCCATGGTTGTTAATCAAAAAGTAGTCTAATCTTATGATTTTGAAACTAACCTCTGATACCCTTTATTGAAACTTGTTAATTATTAATTAGGTTGTTAGACCTAAGCTTATGTCCCAGTAGCTAACCAAGAAGGGGGGTGAATTGGTATTTAAAAATTTTCCTCTTATATTTTAAACCAAAAAAATCTTATAGTGAAATTTTTTGAAAAAGATTTTTCAACCACAGATCAATAAAAAATAATAATGTAAAAAATAGTGAAAAATAAAAAGACACAAGATTTATAGTGGTTCGGTCAAACATGACCTACATCCACTCCCTGAAGTCTCTCACTTCAGGTATTGCACTATTACCACTTAGTGTCTCTCATTTTGCTCCCACAGTAAGGCAGAGAAGCCTTCACAAAAACTCTCTTCCACCACTACCCGGTGCTGCAGAGAACCATCATCCTTTTACACCCTCCAAGTGTAGGCAGAGTACCTCCCGCTATTCACACTCTCCAAGTGTAGGTAGAGAACCTTCTCGCTGTTCATACTCTCCAAGTATAGGCAGAGAACCCTTAGTACTTTCACACTTCTCCAAGTATAGGCAGAGAACCTTTCGCTGTTCACACTCCTTGAGTGTCGGTAGAGAACCGAATCTCCTTGAAAGATCTTCTCACGAGAAATTTAGAAGGACAAGAGAAAAGAGTGAATTAATCATAATTCACAAATGGAGATTCTTACCTTTGAATTCCAAGTGAACCCTTCATGCTCCAGTAGTAAAAAATGTCCTTCAAACACTCTCTTTCACTCTCTCCTTCAATCTCCCTTTAGTTTGCACAAAGACTAATGGACAAAAAGATCTCAAGACAGTCTAAAGTGGACCTTTTATATGAAAGACATGAAAAACTGTCCAAAGACTGCAAATTTTCAATTCTGTGCGTACTCGATCGTCTCGTATGATCGAATTTTGTACGTACAAGCAGCGTAAAAACTATTGCGTACGAACTTAATGTGCATTGGTATGAAATTCCTTTGTACCCGGTCATAATCCCGTACAAACATATTTCATCCAGTACAAACAGTTATTTTAATTGTTCATTGGGATGAAAAAATAAGATGAATCACAAGTTCAAAGAACAGAAAACATCATCCAGGGGTGAAGGTGTCGATTCGTCTGGACGAACTGAATAAACTGAAAATCTAGAGGAGATCTTTGAGAGAAGAATGGGACTATTCGTCTAGACGAACAGTTCAAACTGAAAATCTAGAGGAGATAGTGCAGAGGAGAATGAGACTATTCGTTTGGATGAATAGTTCAAACTAAAAATTCAGAGGATATCATCCGAATATGAACTGGACTATTCGTCTGGATGAATAGTTCAAACTGAAAATCCAGAGGAGATCATCCAGAGATGAATGGGACTATTCATCTTGAAGAATTGTTCAAACTAAAAATCCAGAGGAGTCATCTAGAGATGAATGGGACTATTCGTCTGGACGAACAGTTCAAACTAAAAATCTAGAGGAGATCGTCCAGAGATGAATGGGACTATTAGTTTGGATGAACAGTTCATACTAAAAATCTAGAGGAGAATGTCCAAAGACGAATGGGACTATTCGTATGGATGAATAGTTCACATTGAAAATCCAGATGAGATCGTCCAGAGACGAATGAGACTATTCGTCTGGATGAACAACCCTTAGAAAAATTTTTACTCACCCTCTGTTCCTTCCATTTGCTCCTGGAGGTATATAACTGATCTGATTGTCCTGCACGAACATAGTTCGTCCTATATGATCAGTATTAAAAATTGTGAATTTTAAAGTTCTCCCTCGGTGTGTTTGTACTTAGTTACTTAATTGCAATCACACTCTCTCTGACTCAAGTAAAACAAATACAAATTCCAAGTTATAGAAAATAATAATAAGATCTTTGATTTGAAGTCTTTAATAATCTGGAGTATGATTTCCTTTAAATTTTAGTACACACATGAGCCAAAAAAACAATTCTTCTAAAACGTGTTAGGAGAAAGTAATACTCGAAACAATAATATTTGGAATCATCAAAACATATAAGCTGTAAAAATGTGAAGCATGCAAAGCTAAGTAGCAACTCTCTCAACTGGAATAACTAGAATAAAATCTCCACCATATAATAGATCTCCTTAGAATCACATATTTCAAGCAGATAATTAGATACATTATTCCATGATAATAAAAAAAAAGTAAACAAAACAAATTAAGATTTTCTCAGAAAGCTTTATCGAAAGGCAGTATAATTATTTATAGAGTAAAATTTTTTTGGAAATACCTAATATAAAGAAACATTATAGCTATAATATATAAAATGTTTTATGAAGAAAGTTTTGCAGGTAAAAATTTCTCCCAAATTTTTTTAACAATATTATAAATTAAATAAAAAATCAAAAAATTCTCATTTTTTTCAAACTAAAATAGGTAGAATATAACCTACCTAAAGTTGGATAACTTTTTGGATAGGCCGGTAGTAGAAAGTGTATATAATCACCCAAACCATATATTTCTCTTACTAGAATCATTCTCCCCCTTTTTAGTTGGCTACCTTGAAATGAGAAAATGGATTAAAAATGGTGGAAATGGATAATTCAAAATAATATTTAAGCCTAGCATCATGGCCTTTGAACCTTTTGCACCGTAGTGCTCTTCTTATAGGAACAAAGCACTGCAGAGCATGGCATCTTGACAATGCCATACCACTAGAATTTTTTTGGCTAAAAGATTGAGATATTAAAGTTGTGGAGCGGCTAAACCCAGCACTATGGCCCCCGAAGGTAAAAGTTTAGATTACCCAAAGATGCACATAGACCCCAAGACTTGCTACAGACTAAATTTAAATACTCATAAGCATACACAACACTCATAGACAGATGCAAGGAGTGATAAATACTAAAATTTAGTTATTTATATTTATTAGGTTGGGTTTTAATAGGTGTAATTATATTTAAATTCAGTAGGTGTTACACATGTACTATCTGAAATAGGATAAATAATTCATGTATCTAACCACTTAAGTATCTCCTTCTTCTCTATTATTTTCATAATAACATTTAATCTTCTTTTAGGAACAACTCTTGGGAAGGAATTTGAAAGTGCTCAGATGACACTAGAAAGTGCTCTGATACCACTTGAAAGTTTGTTAGGAATGTTAAGCCCCATAGAACTGGCCCAAGACTAACCAAGAGGGGGGGTGAATTGGTAAAGAAGAAACTTTAAATCAAAACACAAATCAAAATCACCACAAATAAAACAAATGCTGAAATTAAATGTGGAAGTAAATAATAAGAAAGAACACACCGAATTTATAGTTGTTCGGTCAAACCTTGACCTACGTCCACTCCTTGGAGGCACCCTCCAAGTATTGCACTAAAATAAGTATCTCTCCTTTAGCCCCAACAGCTAGGTGGAGAAGCCCTTACAAAATCACTTCCACCTTCCTCAGTGTGGTGGAGTCGCCGGGTCCTTTGACACCAAAGAGATCTTCTTCTTTGGTGAACTTCCCTCAAGAAAATCCTTGAATCCGACGGTATTAAGGTGCAAGCCTGCGGGAGCAACCATGTGGAATCCCCCTCCACACTCCCTTGAGTCCCCCCTCACAGGATCTTCTCCCTCTCTCAGACTTCACCCGTTCCTCACTCCCTTTCAAGCTTTCTCTTCAAGTTTCCCCCACAAGAATGAAGCTACAATGGTTGCCAATGATACTTATAAAGTGCCTTGTCAAAGCTTAAATAGAAGAGCTAAAAATGAGCTCATTAATGCAAGTTGCCGACATTATCGTTTAGGACGATACTAATATCGTCCT
>NW_021318775.1:2770722-2777313 GCF_001605985.2 Dendrobium catenatum
ATTACTGGCTTAGTCCCTCCGGATGCAGTGTGAGCCGTGCATGTTGATTAAGCCTACTTGAGCCCCTTCTTTCCCTTTAAATACGAACTTCCTAGTCCCCCTTTCGTATTAATCCCTTATTTGGGAAGAATAATATCGAATTCTTAATCGAGAGTTTAATCTAGCCCTAGACTTGAGAAGTAATTAACCATGGGGGCTTGCACCTATAGGAAATGAAATTCCACTATTAAATAAACCCTACTTGAGCTAATGTGTCGAGTGGGGGAAACCCATTTTTACGATTAGGTAATATACCCATCGGGGCATGCTGGCGAAAGCCACTATCTTCAATGGTTAGTCGTATGTATGATCTAATTTTTCCTTCTATTGGCCCGTTTCTGAGGACTGTGGAGGCCTGCAATTATTTTTATCCCTAAGGATGGTGTGGTCATATACCCTCTACACTTTGTAGCCACAGTGGATCCCTTTTGGAGGTCCACACTGTAGTTTCTAGAAACCTGTGGACCTCCAAAAGAACATCGCCGGCTACTACCTTATCTTCATCTGCTCCTCCCTCAGTGTGTCCTCCTCGGAGGGGGTCTGGCAAAAGGAATATATATATAAGGACCCATAGGGGAAGAGTCCATATACAAGTTGAAGACTGAATCCATCTTTACCCTAACTAGTGAACCATCAGGGGAAGCTACAACATCTGCATCACAAATTATTGGGACTACCTCAGACTCGGAAGGAACACCTATCTCCATATGCTCAACAGCCTCTAATGACTGTACTATCCCAATAGAGGTGTCTGTCTATCATCGTCTCCAAACCCACCTACTGCGGTGGGACCCAAAAGGGGCAACTAACTACTGAGGGGCTACAACCATTGAACTAATCTGAGGTTGAGCGGGCTCTAACTACTTTCTCGGTCTATGATGACATGGGAGTCATCTAACTCCAGGAGCAACTGTCTATGGTCGACTTGATGGAACTAAACTAATAGGTTACCTGGGTGGTTATCCTCTCAACCACCTATATCTCTGCCTTAAAGTCTACTTCTGCAACTAAAAAGATGCCTGAGAGATCTGACAGAGAAACTTCTACCGACTAACAGGCCCCTAACCTTATACTAGGTGGATGATACTCCAAATCCTCTAAGAGAGGGTTCGGGCAACATTTTTCCTATGGACACTATCTTGGGGTAAAGTAGTGGTAACAGGAGAGATTGTCATAATGCAAGTGATGTCCTCCTTGTCACTACTGTGCACTAGTGGAGAGAAGCATCCTCCTTTTACTATTTCTATCTCAGGCACTACTATAACAGCTGGGGTAGGTGTAACTTAATCTGGTCGTGGCTTGTACTATACCAGGGCCACTCTCCTCTATACAGGCTCCTAGTGAGCCATTACCTCTACCATCCTCTATCTATCTACCTTAGATGCATCCAAATGCAGTCTTCAATTTCTATTCCTTTGGGCCCTACTCCCAAGACTAGAGGTGGAGGAGGAAGGTCGTCTGAACCCACTACCTGAGGGATGGGCAGAACAATAACTATATGAAGTGTTGGGGTCTACTCGGCGGTCTCCAAGTGAGAAATTCAAGCAAACATAGAAGCCCAATGGGCGGAAGGAAAAGGAGCCTAAATTTAGGCATCCCTCTTCTTAAAGGAAGAGGAGGGGCAACCCGAACGAGCTCATTAATGCAAGTTGCCAACTTTGTCATACAGAATGATATAAATATCATCTTGTATGATTAGTACATTTAAGCCCAATCAGCCGGGATGATTTGAGACAATCAGAAGAAGTTTGTTCATATCGTCCAGGACAATAATATATCATCCTGGACGATCAGAACAAATCATGGAATATCGTCCTGAACATCGCCCTGAAAAATAGCTATCCGGTGTCCAATTGTCCAGCACATCGGCCAGGATGATTTGGAAATCGTCCAAGCTGATTTGATCGTGAAATCAAGTCATAATTGCTTTCCTTAAATTCCAGAGAAAAATTAGAAAAATTGACCTGGATCGTCCTGGACGATATTTTATAGTCCTGGACGATCCACCTGGACGATGTCCAAAAATAGGTTATTTCTAATTAGATTTGGCGGCAGATTCTTTCTAAATTTAGCCTATCATCCTGGCTGATACAAAATCGTCCGGGACGATGTGTTTTACATAATGACGGCTGCTTTAATGAGGATGCCCTAATTAGGGTTTCTGCTTTTGAACAGATCGTCCAGGCCGATATAAATATTGTCCCGGACGATCTTACCAAATATAAAAATCTTTAGGGAGCAACAAAAAATCTTCCAAGTTACAAAACCTCAAGAGCCACACCAAATACAATAGACTGAAGAAAGGAAAAAGTGTACAAATTGACTCAGACCTAGTCTACCCAATCTTGAGCTGGTTCTAAATTGCAGTCTGATCTTGTGAACCTGAAATGTCAGTACATAAGGCAGTCATAGAGAAATAAAAATATTTGTTATCATCAAAATCATAAACCATTGATCTGCAATAGAATTTTTTCTACCATCAGAATCTTTTGCATGTAGATGAATGGACTAATTACCTTAATATCTACTATGTTCTAACAAAAATCTCTTTCATATACATTAAGAATCCTAGTGAACTTAACTTGTCAGCCTTCTCCTAATCTAACAAAAAATATAACATGTAAAGTTAACTCTTCATCTAAAAAGGCATACTTCTAATGGGCAAGTAGGGCTTTTAAATCTAAATGGCTACCTCAGTAATAGATGATTTCAATGGTTTACCTAGGGATAAGATATCAAGTAGTTCAATTCTAGACTTAAAAATTCTGGGGTCTTTCTAAATCATTCAAAAATAATCTCCAACTTCTTCTACAATGGCGTCCTTACATAAAAAAATCTGTAAAGAACTATCCATCAATAAATCCTCCACATAATCTTTCACACAATCATAAACTAAATCTATTATATAATAATCCTTAATTTGGTCACTATGACACTTCATTTACTTTAAGATATTGAAGGCTACTTTTTGATTGTACACTCTCATTATCAATAATCCCTTTTACATATATATCATGTATCTATTGGTAGGTAGGAAAGTTTACCTAAGATAATCAGCATCTCCCTATATTCTTCCATATCTAAGATAATAAAATTCACAAGAAAGGTAAACTTATCTACCTTAAATAACACATCTTATTTTACACCCTTTTAATAGGTAAATGAATAGTCTACTAACCAAAGGGTAATAATGATTGTTTGGAATTCTCATAGATTAAGTATTTTAAATATAGATAAGGGCCTTAAATTGATGATATCTAATAAATCACATAGTGCTCACCCATGAAATTTGTCCTCTATTGACATATGAATGATAAAACTACAAGAGTTCTTAAGCTTTTGAATTTTTTTTTGGTAGAATTATACTACATTCCTTAGTCAAAGATACAGTCTCAAAATCTCTTAATCATATCTTGTTACTCAGGATATCATTCATGTACTTAAAATAGGTAGGTATCTTTTTTAAGTCATTTGCAAATGGAATGTTAATAGTTAACGTTTTTAAATACTTCTAAAAACCTCAAGAATTTCTTATCAAAATTCTGCTTTAGCAATCCTTAGAGAAATGGCAGTGGTGGCCTTTCTATAACTTTTTTAGTTAGTTTTTATACTTTTTTTATTTAGTTGAGGTGGTTCCTTAGGTTTGAGAATCTCTATTTGATTTTCTATAGGTTACTATTCTGAAATTGATTTTTATTCCTATTCCCTTTTTCTAGCTCTCTAGCACTCCTTAATTGAATATCTTTGCATTGATTATTATCCTTTTATTTTGGATTTATTTTATTATTACTAATTTAAGTTCTTTGGGTCTATTGGTTAAAGATATAGGTAGTTGTCCTAATTGAGTTTCAATATTTTAATGGCAATAACTTAATTTTGCAATTGCATAAATATTTGTAAAAGTTATTCTTCTAAAGAAGGCTTCTTATCCTTAGTTTGGTTACTTGAGCTAAAACCAAGGAGATAACTAGGCCTTAGGTTAGGAAGATTTTGAAGAGAGTGGTTCTAGTTCCCTACTTGATTTGGTTGCTTATATTTCCCATCAGTATTACTATTTTGATTCTTTTTTCAACTAAAATTGGGATGATTTATCTAGCCAAGATTATATGTATTTGATTAGGGGTTATTTTTTATATTATTATTTATATTAATTAATTATAATATAAAAATATTTAGATCACTAGAGGCTTCATAAATATCCTCTTCAAGATTCATTGGTGGTCTCTAAGGTGAAGAATTTCAAAGGTTGTCTAATTTTCTAAAATTGTAGCTATAAGAGTAGTTAAAAATGATAAAGTATTATAATAAAAAATGCTAACTACATTTCTAGGATTGATTCCTTTGAATGGCCAGAAGAAATTTTTGATACATTTCAATCAAAGCATATGCCTCATCAAAGGGCTTTGACATCAAAGAGCCACCAGCAACGACATCAATTGTTAAGATAATTATTACTTAGTTCTTGCTTGTTCATATTCTTACAACCTATATATTTTTTATGATTCCAAATATTATTTCTTTGACTATTATTTATTCTAACATATTTTGGAAGAATTGTTTTTCTATTTGTGTGTACTAACATTTAAGGAAAATTATACTCCAGATTGTTGAAGACTTCAAATCAGATCAGTTAAGGGTTTATTATAAATGAAGTCTATTTGTTTTTTTTTTTAATTTTGAGTGTGATTGTAATTGAGTAACTGTGCACACACACACACCAGAGGAGAGTTAAACATCTACAATTTTTTAATTGATTGTACTGTATGATGTCTTTTCATATAGGATGATCTAATCAGTTATTTTCCCTTTCGGGCAATCAAACAAATAGATAAAAGAACATTTTTATAAATATGGATCATATTATACGATATACCATTCGTACATATCTTCTAGAGCACAAATTGGATGGGTCCCTTTTCATCCCGACTTTTCATCCAGACGAACTTAAAAATTTTCTGAACAGTTCATACCGTATGATGTCATCATCGTATGTACATCGTCTAGGGTACAAATTGGACAGGTCCCTTTTTGTCCAAATGAACTTAAAAATTTTCTGAACGGTTCATATCGTATGTTGTCGTTAGCATATGTACACCATCCATGGTACGAATTAGACGGGTCTCTTTTTGTCTAGATGAACTTAAAAAAATTTTGAACGGTTCGTACTGTACAATGTCATCATTATACATATGTCGTATATGGTACACATTG
Source organism: Dendrobium catenatum (assembly GCF_001605985.2). Taxonomy (NCBI): domain Eukaryota; kingdom Viridiplantae; phylum Streptophyta; class Magnoliopsida; order Asparagales; family Orchidaceae; genus Dendrobium; species Dendrobium catenatum. The sequence goes on from NW_021318775.1 coordinate 2,775,973, forward strand.
GATGGGTCCCTTTTCATCCCGATGAACTTGAAAATTTTCATAACTGATTATACCGTACGATGTCGTCATCGTACGTATGCTATACAGGGTATGAAATTGTGGGGTCCCTCTTCATCCCGACGAAGATAAAAAAATTTTCTAACTATTCATACCAGACGAACTTAGTTTATACCTGATGATCATTATCTATGAAATGATTTCATATTGATTCATAATAGGTTCGTAAACAACAATTTTTGAACTATTCGTATGTATATGATAAAAATGTACGATCGTGCATGCTCAAAATTGAAATTTTTATTTTTCTTAACGGTGTTTTGTGTCTTTGGTATAAAATGTCCACTAAAACTAATGTGAAAAAGTCTTATTTTCATGATTTTTCAAAAGTAAGTGAAATGGAGAGTGTGGGAGAGTGTTTGAGAGAGATTTCTTGCAAGTGGAGTGTGAAGGGTTTACAAGGTTACTCAAAGGTATGGATCTCTTTATGATTTTGGTGATTACTCTTCTTTTCTTCTTTCTAGTTACTAGTAAGAAGATCTTTGAAGAAGATTCGATACTCTATAATTAAGTGGAGAGTGTGAAAGGATAACGATTCTCTACCGACACTTAGAGGGAGCGAAACGATGATGGTTCTCTATCGACACTTGAAGAGTGTGAATAGAGGACAGTTCTCTACCAACACTTAGAGGGTGTAAAAGGATGATGGTTCTCTACCGACACTTGGAGATTGTGAATATATGATGATTCTTTGCTGACACTTTGAGGGTGTGAAAGGACGATAGTTCTCTGCTGCACTGGAGATTGGTGAAAGAGAGGTTTTATAAAGGCTTCTCCACCTTGCTATAGGGGAAAAAGGAGAGACACTTTGGTAATAGTGCAATACCTGAAGGAGTCTTCAGGGAGTGGATGTAGGTCGTGTTTGAAGAACCACTATAAATCTTTATGTCTTTTAATTTTTGTATTTTTATTATTGTATATTATTTACTGCGTTTAAAAAGTTTTATTTTTAAAACTTAAATTAACTTGCTAAGAATTTTTTAAAAACAATTTTTTATTTAAAAAATCCAAGAGAACTTTCAAATTACCAATTTACCTCCTTCTTGGTTAGCCTTGGAACAATAGCTTAGGTTTAACAACCTATAAGGAATTAACAAATGGTATCAGAGCTTTATTTCAAAATCATAAGTTTAGAAAACTTTATAAAAAGTGAGAATGGCTACTTTTGGAAATTGAAACATCTCATAAGGGTATTTGTTGAGTCAAATACTTAGGTTGTTAAGCCTAAGTGAATGTCCCAAGGCTACTAAGAGGGGGGGTGAATTGGTAGTTTAAAAAACTAAG
>NW_021318775.1:2777413-2825531 GCF_001605985.2 Dendrobium catenatum
AAAAATAAGGAATGTTTGCTATCATCAAAATCATAAATCATAGATCTGTAACAAAGTGGTATCAGAGCTTTATTTCAAAATCATAAGTTTAGAAAACTTTATAAAAAGTGAGAATGGCTACTTTTGGAAATTGAAACATCTCATATGGGTATTTGATCAATAGACCTCCGTTATTTGATAATATCCCTTTTAATTTTTGGAAAACACGCATGTCTACATTTCTGCAATCCACTAGATTATCGCATTTAGATTATGGTTCAAGAAGGTTATACTAGACCAACTAGATTAGTTGGTGGCATTAGAGGTGAAACACCATTTATTGACTGGATTGTAAAAGAATGTGACTTAGTATAACTAAATGCAAAATATTTAAATAGTTTCTTTTGTGCACTTAAGTTAGAAGCTTACATGTTGGTTTCCACTTGCAAATATAGAAATGACATTTGAGATAGACTTTGTATTACTTATGAAGGGATTAATGAAGTAAAGCAATATAGATTAAATATTTAATTATATAATTATGAATTATTTTGCATGAAACCCAATGAATCCATTTTTTACATGTACACAAGATTCACTCAAATAGTCACTTCTTTGCGTGCATTAGGTAGGGAACTAATGAATGCTAAAATTGTCAATAAAATTCTTCATTATTTGCATACTACTTATGATGCTAAAATAACTAATATTACAAAGTCTAAGGATTTAAATATTTACTCTATTTAGAATCTTCTTGGATCACTAATTACTTACGAGTAAGGAGTGAGTCAAAGGAAGATTGATGCAGGTGAACAACAAAAGGAGAAGAACATAGCATTAAAAGTGGAGAACTTGTAGTATCATAGGTCACAACCTAAGGATGAGGATGACATTGCCTTAATGACTAGGCAATTCAGAAGTTTTCTTAAAAGGAAGCAGAAGAGATGCCTATAGTAGAAAAAAGGTAAGTTTAATAAAAAATTTAAGGTTTCTAATGATGTGATTTGCTACAAATGCAGGAAACCTGGACATATAAAATTAGATTGCCCAAATCTAAAAGTCACTCCTAGCAAGTAGAAGGTAGAAGAAAAAGCAAATGCGAAGAAGGGAAAGAAGAGATTTAAGAGAGCTTTTTGGGCGGACTCAGCTTTGAATTCGCTAGAAATAGAAAAGGAGGAGGAAGTCACCAACCTGTGTTTAATGGCCGAAAATATTAATCAGTCATATCAAGAAGAGGTATGTGACTCAACCTATAATGAATTGTTAGAAGTTTCTGAAAGAATTCATGATACATATAGAAAGCTTAAGAAAATGCATGCTAGACTAAACCTAGAAATACAAGAATTACAAAAGAGTATGACATCCTTAGGAAAGATCTTTCACTGATAGTAACAACCACATGAGCTTACTTGATAAATTCGATAACTTGAATAAAAAGAATAATTTTTTAAAATCATTCTATGGATAATTGGAAAAAGGTTTTAAAAATTTTAAAGATGAATCTGAAAATAAAGAGCACTATTTGAAATATGATAATACAGTTTTAGAAGATGCAAATTCATTTCATAGAATAATAGCGAAAGCTTTTGAAGAAATTAGGATACCCCCAACATTTGAAGATTTTAGTAATCCTATTTTGAGGTCAAAGATTTTATAACCTCAGAAGAGATAGATTTATTATAGAAAATTAAGAAACCCATTTCCTATATTAAAATGTTATACTTGTGGGATGATTGGACATATTTTACACAGTTGTACTTTAGATAGAAAAACTCAATTAGTGTTGAGACCTAAGATGCATAAACCAAGTTATATCATACATGCATCTAGTTTAATTTTGACAAAAGGAGAACTCAAACTTGTTTGGGTTCCCAAGTCTAACATTTGATTATTTTATAGGAAAGCCCTCATACAAGGCCTTGTGAGAGCATTTAGTACCTAGACATCGGTTGCTTAAAGCATATGACTGGAGACACTAAATAATTTATATTGCTGTAAGCAAGGAATGGAGGCAAGGTTATACTGGGAGATAACACCACTAGGAAAGTGGTTGGCACAGGTATGATAAAAAACTTACAAATTTTTTTCATAGAAAATGTATTAGTTGTCGAAGACTTAAAGCATAATTTATTAAGTATTAGCCAGCTATGTGATAAAGGTATAGTGTAAATTTTTTTCCCACTACCTGCATATTAAGCCCTAAATGGAAATGATGTTTTGCATAGAATTAGGATAAACAATATTTATATGCTAGATTTAAATTATATTAAAACTCTTAATGCTTTTTATTTGAAAACAATTTCTAATGAATTTTAGTTATGGCATAGGAGACATTTTTCATCCTAGCATGAAAAACCTTAGAAAAATTACCCAAAAGGATTTGGTTAGAAGTATACCAAAACTAGACTTTACTAAGGATCACCTATGTAATGCATATCACTTAGTAAAACAGGTGAAGTCCTCAATAAGGATCTTAGAACTAGTAAACTATTAGAGATTATTCATATAGATCTTTTTGGACTGGTTAGCAATGTTAGTCTAGGAGGGAAGGTTTATGGATTTGTGATAGTTGATAATTTATCAAAATTCATGTGGGTTAAATTTTTATTTCATAAGAGTGAATCATTTGAGAAATTCAGAGACTTCTTAACTTGGATTCAAAGGAAATTAGGATGTGAGATTTTTATAATTTGAAGTGATCATGATGGTAAATTTAAAAATAATAAAATTGAGGATTTTTGTAAAGAAAAAGGAATTGATCATAATTTTTTAAACCTAAATATTTTTGGGTTGAAGCAATTAGTTAAAGCTGTTAGAGCCATGTTGGCTGAATATTTACTTCCTAAATATTTTTGGGTTGAAGCAATTAGTACTGAATGTTATGTTCTGAATAGGGTGAACATTAGGTCAAAACTGAACAAAACACCCTGTAAGCTACTTAAGGGGAGAATAAATAATTTGTCACATTAGCATGTTTTTGGATGTAAGGTATTCATACATAATAATGAAAAATCTACCTTAGGAAAATTTGATCCAAAATAAGATAAAAGGAATTTTCTTGGATACTATAATGTTGGAAAATCTTATAGAATATTTAACAAAAGTACTTTAGTAGTTGAGGAGACCACACATATTTTATTTGATGAATTTGGATTTTTAGGAGAGCCAATTTTGGAAAAAGATGATTTAGAAAATAACTCACAAAGGATTGAGAAGATTGATTTGGAAGAAAATTTAGAGATAAAAACCCTCTTCCTAGAGATTTGAATTTTTTTAAAAACCATCCTAAGGAATTGATTTTAGGTGAACCTAGTGAGGGTGTTAGGACTAGGCGTGGACTAAGAAAAGAAGTCAATTAATCTACCTTTATTTTGATGATAGAACCCATAAATATAAATCAAGCAATTTTGGATGAATTTTGGATTTTGGAAATCCAAGAAGAATTAAATCAATTTGTAAGGAATGATGTTTGGAAATTAATTGCAAGGCCAAAGGATCAAAGTGTAGTTGGAACTAAGTGGATATTTAAAAATAAAATGAACAACTCAATAGTTATTATTAGAAATAAGGCTAGATTGATGGCTAAGGGGTATAATCAAATTCAAGGGATTGATTTTTCGGAGACTTTTCCCTATTATAGTGAGACTTGAAGCAATTAGGGTTTTATTGGCCTTTGCCTATTTGGAGGATTTAAATTATATCAAATGGATTATAAAAGTGACTTTTTGAATGGGGTGATAAAAGAGAATGTTTATATTGAATAATCTCCAGGTTTTGAAAATTCAAAATACCCAAATCATATTTTTAAATTGAAAAATGCATTATATTGATTGAAATAGGCACCTAGGGCTTGGAATGAGAGGTTAAGCACTTTCCTACTAGAGAGATCTTTTAAAAAAGAAAGTATGGATATCACTCTTTTTTTGAAGAAATTAGGAGATGATATACTCATTGTTCAGATTTATCTTGATGATATCATTTTTGGATCTATAAATAAAAATATTTGTGATGATTTTTCTAAAATAATGAGTAGTGAATTTGAGATGAGCCTAAAGAGAGATCTTAGTTACTTTCTAGTTTTTAGCATTAAGCAAATTAAGGATGGAACATTACTTAGTCAGTCAAAGTTTGTTAAGGACATTATTAAGAAATATGAAATAGATAATGTTAAACCTGTTAGTACACCTATGAGTTCCTCGATTCAGTTAGATAAGAACCCAAAGGGAAAATCTATTGATCAAATGAAATTCTGAGGAATTATTAGATCTTTGCTTTATTTGACAGCTAGCAGACCAGACAATATGTTTAGTATTTATTTGTGTGGTAGATTTTAATCTGATAAAAAAGAATCATATTTGACAGCAGTAAAAAGAATTTATGGATATCTATTGGGAACTCAGAACTTAGGGATTTAGTATTTTAAGTTTAGCTCTTCATTTAAAATTATTGGATATTTAGATTTAGACTTTACAAGTTATAGGGTTGATCAAAATAGTACATATGGAAATTATCAATTTATAGGAAATTCCATAGTTTTTTGGTCCAGTAGAAAAAAAAATTCTATAGCCCTATCTACTACTGAAATTGAATATATTATCTTAGAAAGTTGTGTGGCATAAGTTCTCTGGTTGAAACAATAATTGATTGATCTAGAATTTATAATTGGTATAATCCAAATTTATTGTGATTACACTAGTGCAGTTTGCATTTAAAAAAATCATATTCAACATTCTAGAACCAAACATATAGACATAAGGCATCATTTCATTAGGGATCATGTATCCAAAGGAGAAATTGAATTGAATCATATTTCAACTGAAAATCAACTTACATATATTTTTAAAAAACCAATAGCTTTTGATACTTTTTCCACATTAAGAACAAGGCTAGGTGTGATCGATCTTAATGCTTAAATAAAATCCTCTGCAAACTTGATATGTTTCAATATGTTTTCCTTTTTAGTTTTCAATATTTTTTTTATTTGTTTGTGTATGTGTTTCCATATTTATTGTTTGATTTATGTTTTGTGTGATTTTGATATATTTACACATATCAAAATTCTTGTTTATGAACATTCATGGTGAATTTTCAAGTGCTTTATTCATACTGTATGAAATTATTTTCTTCCCGTATGAATTCTATAGCATGTTGATTGATTGTTGTTTTCGACTGAATGCATAAAGTTTTCATTTCTAATACATATCATACTGTACGATATTTATATCATCTCAAACGATTTGTATTTATTTGTCTATATGCATGTAGATGGCTATCCGGGCAGAATCAGTTATTATAATGGATTGTATGTATGAAACTTTATTTCATACATATGAACCACGTGTCATTCGATGTGGGGGATGAATCTAATCGTCATTAAAATTATCTTAAATAACTGATCGTCCCGAATGAACACCTGTTCATCTATACGATTATCTGGTCAAAAAGCTTGTATGAAAGAATGTTTTGTAACTTGAGTGATTATGAAAATTCATTTTGATTTGGATGCTTTCGTTTGTATATACGAAATTATGTTCGCCATGTATGAAATAATTATTGTACTGTATGAATCCATTTTTTGTATGTACGAAGGGCTATTTTTCTTTAAATAGGAGGGTTTTAGAATTCATTTTCATTTAGTTCAATAGCCTCTTTCAATCCTTCTCATCTTAGAAATGGTCAATTCTAGCAAGCATGGTAGATTTCTAAGGGTTCGTCTTCCAGGGGAGGAGATGAAAAGAGACCTTTATAGGTTTTCTACTGCAAAAATTACTCCATCTAGACTACTGAATCATGACTATATTCATTTTCAAGTAATGCCTCTTTTTCCCTCAACCCAATTTGCCTTCATTCTAACTCTGATTCATGCTTACCATAAAGAGACCTTTCACATCTTCTTGGAAAATATGACTTTTAGTGAGGATGAGAGTAGGATAACATCATATGTCCTAAAGAAATAGGTAGAAATCATAAAGGAAAATCTAGGAACCTTTCTATAATTAAGGACTCAAGGGATTATAACACACATTATGACCTTCAAATTTGACTTTGATTGGTATAAAATTAATAAAACTCTTAGTGGGGTTACTCAAATAACTCACTTGGCTAGGGTTTATACTCTAAATCAAAATGTCAGGATCATCTAACATATCCTTAGAACTTCAATCATTCTTAAGGCTGGTGATCGTATAAACATTACTCCTCTTCTGTCCACTTTTACCTATCTAATCATGACTGGACAACCAATAGATGAAGCCTAACTCATTCTAGATTACATTCATAACCTTTCTAAAATTAGACATTTTTCTCATAGGAAGAAGAAAATTTTTGCTTCAGGATATCTAGTGACCTATATCTTAGAAAAGAAGTACTACATTGTTTATCCTGAGATTCCACTTGAAATGCAAATCTACTTTATTGATGCCTCTTTTCGAGTATTTTTTGGGAAGAATGACAATTCAAGTGAAGATACTGAGAATAAAAGGGGGAGCACCTGCACTTGCTCATAAACCTAACTTTCAGGAGATGGTCGAGTGCTTTGACCGGTTAGAGAGTTATTTTGATCAATATTTTGATCAAATTCAAACTCATTTGAACCAGCATGACGCAAAGCACTAGTAAGACATGGGTTGGATCTGAGGACAATTTGAATTTGTGAACATTAATGTAGCTATGATGAATAGCTATTTCTTTATCTTCAACCAGTCTCCTCCTCCAGACCAGGGCCCCTTAGAGTCCTAGATGTACTTCTTTATGTTATCTTTGCCACTCCTCTTAAGATGTGATGATCTTAGTGATGATTTTAAATGTTTTGTGTACTTATGTTTGTTTTGTGCTTTGTGTACATGCCTTTGTTTAGTCTTTATATTGATGTTGTGATGTTTTTATTTTGATGAAATTGATATCAAAGTGCTTAAATGTATTTGATCTTTAAATTAATATCAATAAATAATGTATTATTTCACATGTTTATTCTTTTAGAGGGAGCTAAGGAGAAATTTAGGGTATATAAGTTTACTCAAAAAATAATTGTTTTGCCATCATAAGAAAAGGGGAGATTATTAAGATAGTTGCAACTTAGTTCTTGTATGTTGATATTCTTACAATTTGTATATTTTTTATGATTCCAAATATTATTACTTTGTTTATTATTTCTCCTAACATATTTTAGAAGAATTATTTTTCTATTTGTGTGTACTAACATATTAGGGAAATCATACTCCGGATTATTGAAGAATTCAAATAAGATCAATTTATAGTTTATTGTAAATGAAGTATATTTGTTTTTTATTATTATTTTATTGATTCTGAGAGAGTGTGATTATAATTGAGTAACTGGTTGGATTTTTCGGGTTATTTTGTTTTGTTTCTCTAGATTTTCATTTGTGGATCTTTCTCTTGCTTTTATTTTGTAATTTTCTTTGAGTTTTTTTGTGGGGTGATGACGATCCCGTCATCATCACACCCTGTCTCTTCATCCCATGAAGGGAAAACTCGGTTATTTAAAGAGGCCCTCACTGGAGGTTCCTCCTCTTCTCCAAAATTGTGTTTTATGCATTCGTCGTATAAGGGTTGTCCAGCTCTATTTTTTTAGGACTTCGTTGTTAATCAGCTTCCTGCGTCTTTTGATCTTACATTGGTTAGTAAATTTATTTTGAGGAGGCCAAATCTTGATGTTATTCATAAGTTTTTTGTTAATCTTAAGCTTTTCGATTCTTTTCATGTGGGTTTACTCGATCAAAGGCATATCACTATACAACTTTCCAATGATCTTGATTATAGTCAAATTTTTGCTCGTAGATCGTATTAAATTCAAGCATGTCAAATGCAGTTATTAAAATGGACTTCGAATTTTGATGTTAGGGAGGAATCCCCTATAGCTCTGGTTTGGCTGGCTTTTCCAAATTTGATATTACACTTTTTTAATCAGCAAATTTTATTTGGTTTGGCATCTATCTTTGGCCATCCCTTACAAATTGATCAAGTGACTGCTTCGATCTTTAGGCCGTCTGTTGCTAGGGTTTTGGTTGAATTAGATGTGTCTAAAAAGTATTCTAATGAAATTTGGATCGGATCTGAAGTTAAAGGTTATTTTCAAAAAGTTGAGTTTGAGAATTTACCTATTTTCTATTCATTTTGCAAAATGCATGGCAATGCTGTGAATGAATGTTTTTGGAAATACCTAAACTTGCGTGCTGAAAAGAATTCTTTAAAATAGTCAAATGAGGTTTTATGTACTAAAAAGGATAATAATGATCCTAAGTATTCTCCTAATCTTCCTTTAGGTGATCACATTTCTCCTATGGTAATGGTTCCTATGGCTGAAATGATGATGGTCCCTCCGGTTAGCTTACCTTATTCTCAAGAACAGGAAATACCTCATTTAAATGTTGTTGCTAATGATTTACTTAAGGTGGTTTCTAATGATAGTGAGAACAATGTGGTGAATGATTTAAATATTGTGGAAATTTATCCTACTTACATTTTAGATCATACTTCAACTGATGTTACTAATTCTATGAATCCTATTATTGATCAGGAAGATACTCCTGTGTATGATCATTTGGTTCGGAAATAAGTTGAAAACACTAACTTGGCTTTGGAGGAAAGAGAAATTGTTTCTATGGAAACACATAAGTTACCTTCTTTCTTCATGAAGGAGTCGGCCTTGAAGGTAAATGACAATTGGGATGATGGTGGTAAGTTTATGGAGGATGAATTTCCTAGTTTACACAAGGAACTAACTAATGATGGAAAACCCCTTCTCATTCTAATAACAATAGTGATGCTCTTATAGATTATGATGATATGAAAATTGAGGCTATGTGTTTTACTAAGGATGATCATGATACTAGTTTTATTAAATTTCATAGTAAAAGAGGCCATAAGCCTAAGCATATTTCATTGCAACCTACCAGATCTAATGTTAGAAATACTAACTCTACTACTTCTCTTTAATCTATTTTTATGTTTAGCACTATTATTTGGAATGTTAGGGGCATTGGTTGCCTCTCTTCTAGGATTCGTGTTAAAAACTTATGTCGTGTTCATGACATTTCTATTCTTATTTTACTTGAACCCCTTATACCAGCATCTAGGTTAGTTTATACCTTCTTATCTTGGTTTTAATCATGCTATTTCGAATAAGTCTAACAAAATATGGTTTTGTGGAAAAATCCCATTAAAATTGATGTATTGGAGATTTCACCCAGGTTATGCATTGTAAAGTGAGGCTTTTAATTTTCACTGCTGTGCTTCTTTTGTATATGCTGCCACTTCTCTCTATATTAGAAAATTATTATGGGAACATCTTACAAATTTTCATAGTATATGTCATCTACCTTGGTTGGTGGGTGGTGATTTTAATGCTATCTCTACATCTTCTAAACGGTTTGGTGGAGCTACTCCTTCTTTTCGTTCCATGTCTTATTTTATTAATATGATATTATCTTGTAATTTGATTGATATTGGTTTTGTTGGTAATAAATTTACCTGGAATAGGGAGCACTTATGGCAGAGGCTAGATTGTGTGCTTTTTAATGACTCATGGATTAATGCTATTAATTTTACTAATGTGCATCATCTTAGTAGAACACTGTCTGATCATTCTCCGCTGCTTATCACTATTAAGAATAATCAAACTAATACTATCTCTCCTTTTAGATTTCAAAATATGTGGTTACTTAATAATTCCTTTTTTGATGTTGTGAATAATAACTGGAATGCTCCTTTACATCCTGATAACTCTATTGTTGGCATGAAAAGATTGTGGTTCAAGCTTAAAAGGTTGAAGCAAGCTTTAAATTGGTGGAATCACAATGTGTTTTGTAATATCTTCTCTAATATTTTACAAGCTGAATAATGTGTGGATTTTAATGAGAATGCTTGTCATAGTGATCCTTATGATGCTAACTTTTCTTTGCTTAAGCAGTCTAAACTTGATCTTTTTAATCTTCAAGCTTAAGAAGAGGTCTATTGGAAATAGAAAGCTGCTGCTAGGCATTTAGTTCAGGGTAATAATTATACCAAGTACTTTAATGCTTTAACTAAGAGAAAAAGGATTAAGAAGAGCATCAATAACATTCAAAGGGAGGATGGTTCCTATGCTAATGACCATGGTGAGATTGCTAACTTAGCTGTTCTTTATTTCCATAAGCATTTTAACAAAGATTTCACTCCTATTGCGATTGTTGATCACTCTTTTCCTAAACTTGTCTCTCCTGAGGTTAACTATTGTCTTTGTAGACCTCCTTCTTTGGAGGAGGTTAAAGACACTTTAATGGACATGAATAGTGATTCTATTGTTGGTCCTGATGGGTATACGACTCTCTTTTTTCAAAAGTGTTGGCACATTATTCATAATGATATATTTTCTAATATTTTGGATTTTTTTGCTGGTAATCCTATCCCAAAGTTTTTTACTTCTACCTCCTTAGTGCTTATTCCTAAAAACAACTATGTTCAAACTTGGAATGATTTTTGTCCTATTAGTCTTTATACTTTTTTCAATAAATTGGTTTCCAAAATTATCTCTAATCATCTTTATGTTATTTTTCCTAACATTATTTCTCCTTTCCAAATGGGCTTTGTGAAAGGTAGGGCTATCACATATAAAATTCTTTTAGCTTATGAATTGACTCAAGATTTAGATGTTAGGGTTAGAGGGGGCATTGTTATTTTGAAACTTGATATCGCTAAAGCTTACGATAATATTAATTGGAATTTTATCTATTTTATGCTTGATCTTTTCGGCTTTAATTCTATGTTTATCAACATTGAAAATGTTTATTTTTCTATCATTCTGAATGGCTCTAGGCATGGGTTATTCAAATCCTCTAATGGCTTAAGGCAGGGTGATCCTATTTCCCCTGCTCTTTTTATTATTGCGGCTGAATTTCATTCCATGGGTATTTTTAATTTATTTGAGCTTAATCCTGGTCTTTATTATAGAACTTTGAGAGGGTTTAATATTTCCCACTTATGCTTTGCGGATGACTTCATTGTGTTCACTAATGCCACTATCAATAGATTTTATAAACTTATGGATTTTTTTAAACATTTTTGAATTGGCTAGTGGTCTTTCTTTTAGTAGAAATAAATGTTGATTTATTGCTTCTAAGAGGATTTCCAATGAGTGGATTTTAGCTATTAAAGATGCCTCTGGTTTTACTCAATCTAACTTGCCTTTGAAGTATCTTGGTGTCCCTCTTTCCTATCCCAAACTTTTTATTTGATGATCTTATTTCTTCTGTTCAAAATAAACTCTTATCTTGGGATTCTAACTTTATTAGTTTTGGTGGCAGAGTGACTCATATCAAATGTGTTCTTTGTGCTTTACCTGTTTATATGTTTCAAACTATTTTTCCTACTAAGGAAGTGTGTAGTAGGATCCACAAAATTTTTAACAAGTTCTTTTGAAAATGTACATCTTCTACATCTAATATTACTTGGGCTGCCTGGGAGAAATGTTATGGTGTTTTGAATGAAGGTGGTCTTGACTGCAAGAATTTAAATGACCTTGTGAAGGCCTTCTCTTTTAAACTTTGGTTTACTTTGCACTCTAATGAGAATCTGTGGGCTACTTTTATGCATTATAAATATTGTGTAGGTCGGCATCCTATTAATATTTCTTCTAAGAATGGGAACTCCAAAGTTTGGAAAAGGCTTTGCAAAGTTAACTGGGAGGTGGAACCCTTTATTTCTTGGGGTCTTGGGGAAGGTAACATTTTTTTTTTTTGGCAAGATAAATGGCTTGGTAATGATTCTATTGACTCTATTCTGAATTCTACTTCTTCTACCTCTGTTAAAGTTAACTATTTCTTTAATGAGACTTGTTAGGATTATGATAAGCTTTCTAGTATCCTTCCTGACTACCTTATTAATCGTATATTAAATCTTCCTATTAATGCTTCTTCCAAAGACATTATTTTGTGTAATTTGTCCAATGTTGGCAGTTTTTATCTTAGGAATACTTGGCACTCCTTTAAAGAAAAAGGCATCAGAGATAATATTTTTAATATGATCTGGCATAAGAGCATCCCAACCACAGTTTCTATTTTTGTTTGGAGAGTTTTACACATATTTATCCCTATGGAGGATAACCTCCTTAACAAGGGTTTCAATTTAGCCTCTAAGTGCCAATGTTGTTTTCACATGGAGAATATACATCATGTTTTTGTTTCTGGTCCTATGGCTGTTAGAACTTGGGTCTATTTTGATGATTTGTTGCAACTTAACTACTTTAATTCACATATCTCTCTTTACTCTTTACTTAAGTTTTGGTTTTTTGGCACTAAATGCCACATACACAGTACTATTCCTTCCCTCATTCTTTGGTTTCTTTGGTTGGAGAGGAATAACTTTGTCTTTAATGGAGTAAAAATGAACCACCTTAATGTTATTCAAAGGGTGAAGGATAAGATTTAGCTTTGGTGGCAGTTAAATTGATTTTTATTAAGAGTTTTAAAAATTGTTATAATGCTAGTACTTTTTTTGGGATCAATTGGGATCGTATCCCCTCTTATCCTAATGTTGTTTACTGGAGTAAACCTCTGTCTAATTTCTTTAAATTGAACGTTACTGTTATTAATTCTGAGTTTATGGATGGTTGTAGTGGCCTTATTAGGGATTCTCATGGCCATTTTATGGTTGCCTTTGCGGGCCCGATTCAAAAAGGTAATGCTGATACTAATATTTTGAGGGCTATTCTTTATGGTATTTTGTTATGCCTTCCTCTAAACTTAACGAATTTATATATTGAAGTTAACTCTGGGCTGAATATTTCTCCTCTTAATGATTTTGAGGAGGTAGGTTGCTCTCCTAATAACTTCTATCTTGTTAGGGAAATTAAAAGGCTTTTGTTGCATACCAATTTTTTTTATTCCCATGTTAGTTGTGTGGGAAATACTTGTGGTTCTTGGCTTGCTAATTGGGGTGGTAACATAAACTATTTTACTGATTTTATCCCTTCTACTATTCCAAGCTATCTTAAAGGCTTGCTTTATTTGGATAAATGTGGTACCCCTTATGTTATTCATTAATTCTTGGTGCAGTTTTTTGTGTTTGGTTTCTTCTTTGGTCCTTTGTGACTTTTGTATCTCTTGGTTGTTTTGACCTTATTGTACGTTTTTGTTCATTGGGGGGCTTTTCATGGTTATTCTTGATAATCATGGTGTCTTTTATTTTTGTAGAATGAACATCTTTGGTTTTTGTTTTGGTTGGAGCTCGCTTTTTGCTTTAGATGGTGGGGTGGTAAGGTGGATGGACTTTACTTCTCTGTTGGCTATACCGTTCCTTTTTCTATTCGGTTGGTATCTTTACTGTGGTTACATCCTTGGTGATGGTAGTTGCAGCTACTAATTTTCTCTTAGTTGGGATTTCGATGGTTGCCATTATTTGGTTTTTCCTTGTTTAGCTTTAGTCATTGGGATTTTGGACTGGAGCTATGATTTTATTAGTTTTTGAGCTAAAGCTCATTCCCTCTGTTGCTCTCCTATCGAGGCTAGGGGTAATGGTTGGACTGTGATTGGGATTGCTTCCTTTATTGAGTGGTATGTTCTATCCAGGTGATGCCTTTATTTTACTCTTGCTCGGCTTACTAGTCAATGGATTTTATGGAGCCTTATTCAGCTATTTTGCTGGGATGTTGTTGGGTGCTGTTCTGTCCAGATTTTTACTGATATGTTGTGGACTTTCCAACTCACCTGGAAGTGGTGTTTCGATTCTCTGACCTATTTTGGGAATATTATTAATCTGTCCTGTGCTGTTGTTATTTTGTGGAGTACCTGGTGGCAGTTATTGGTGGAATTTTGGTTTTACCCCCCATGTAGGATTGAGTGGCTTCTGGACTTTGCTAATGAAGCTAGAATCTATGAGAGTATTCTGAGCTCTGTTAGTCTGAATCTTATGACGTGCTTATCTTGGAATAATTTGGCCATATTTGTCCTTCTCTCTTGCATCTACCCTTTTTATTATTCTTTTGCTTCTAATATATTTATTTTGTGTAGCTGTTTCTTTTGCTGTTTTTCTTTTTTGCAGTTAAGGCTAAATATTAATGCTTTTCAGATTTTTGTCAGAAGGATTGGGCTTAACTATATTCATTTGTTCCTTCTTTTTTGGATTCTTTCCTATAGCATCAGTAGAATGTTATTAGGTGTTCCTGTAATTTTTTGTAGTGCAAAAAATTGGCTTGTAGGTTTTCATTTGTTTTGTTTTGTAGCTCTTTTAAACAATAGTGAGCTAATTTTTTCCTTAAGGACTATGACCTATTTTTTTATATCAACACGTGGGCCCTTTTGTGGTTTCTAATTAAAAAAATGTAATTGAGTAACTATGCACACACACACACACACACATCAGGGGAGAGTTAAAAATCTATAATTTTTAAATTGATTGTATTGTACAATGTCTTTTCATATGGGATGATCTGATCAGTTATTTTCCCATTCGGGCAATCAAACGAACATATAGAAGAAAATTTTTCTAAGTATGGATCGTACTGTATGATATACCATTCATACATACCTTCTAGAGTATGAATTAGATGGGTCCCTTTCATCCTGACATTTCGTCTAGGCAAACTTAAAAATTTTCTGAACGGTTTATACCGTACGATGTCATCATTATATGTATGCCATCCATGATACAAATTGGACTGGTCGCTTTCATCCAGATGAACTTGAAAATTTTCTAAATGGTTCAAACCATACGATGTCATCATCGTACGTACGCCATCTAGTGTATGAATTGGACGTGTCCCTTTTCATCCTGACGAACTTGAAAATTTTCTAAACAATTTGTATCGTATGATGACATCATCATTTGTACGCCATCCAGGGTACAAATTGGGCGGGTCCCTTTTTATCGTGACGAACTAGAAAATTTTCATAAATGATCATACCGTACGATGTCATCATCGTATGTACGCCATATAGGGTACAAAATTATGGGGTCCCTCTTCGTCCCGACAAAGATGAAAAATTTTTAACTGTTCATACAAGATGATCATCATGTACAAAATGATTTCATACTGATTCATAATAGGTTCATACACAATAGTTTTGGAACTGTTCATACGTACTAACATACGATCGTGTACGCTCAAAATTCAAAATTTTAGTTTTTTGGATAGTTTTTCGTGTCTTTGGTATAAAAGGTCCACTAAAACTGATGTGAAAAGTCTTGTCTTCATAATTTTTCAAGAGCAAGTGAAAGAGTGTGGGAGAGTGTTTGAGAGAGATTTCTTGTAAGTGAAGTGTGAAGGTTTCGCAAGGTTATTTAAAGGTAAGGATCTCTTTGTGATTTTGATGATTACTCTTCTTTTCTTCTTTCTAGTTACTTATGAGAAGATCTTTGAAGAAGATCTGGTACTCTACCAACACATGGAGAGTGTGAAAGGACGACAGTTCTCTATCGACACTTGGAGGGTGTGAAAGGATGATAGTTCTCTATCGACATTTGGAGAGTGTGAATAGATGACAGTTTTCTACTGACACTTAGAGGGTGTGAAAGGACGAAGGTTCTCTGTCGACATTTGGAGAGTATGAACAGACAATGGTTCTTTGCCGACACTTGGAGGGTGTGAAAGGACGATGATTCTCTACCGCGCCGGGGATTGGTGAAAGAGAGGTTTTATAAAGGCTTCTCTGCCTTACTGTGGGGGCAAAAGGAGAGACATTTTGGTAATAGTGTAATACAGGAGGTTTGTAAAGGCTTCTCCTCCATGCTGTGGAAGCAAAAGGAGAGTCACTAAGTTTACTGCAATACTCGGAGGGTGCCTATGGATAGTGGACATAGGTCGAGTTGACCCAAACTACTATACATTTTTGTGTTCTTTATTACTGCTTTTTCAATATTTAATTTCTGCACATTGATTTTCTTTGTGGTGAACTTTGGTTTGAATTTATGTTTTGATTGAGAATTGTTTTTTAATTATCAATTCACCCCCCTCCCCCTCTCGGTTAGCCTTGGGATAATAGCTTAGGTTTAACAACCTATAAGGAATCAAAATCAATAAGAACCTATAAGGCTATTATAAAAGGTTTGAATAATTAATTAATTTGGAAGATAATGATGGGACATTTCCTATGGAGTTCTTTATATGTCTCCCATAATTCATAAATAGATCCATCATCTAATTAGGTAAAAGATCTGATGTCATTTCAAATTTTAATAATTTTAGATGGTGAAAAATATTTAGCAAATATTTTTTTGGCAAGATCATTCCAAATTGTAATTGAGCATGTGGGAAATAAATTTAATAATATTTTTATCCTTAAGTTAAAATGGAAACAACCTAAGTTTAACAACATCATCATTATAGAAAAAAATAATTGTGCCAAATGATTAAATTTATTTTTTATAATCAAATTTACAAATCAAATAACATACCAACTTGAAAGATAGATTGATGCTTGATTATCGGTTTGATAATGTAAATAGATTTTATTTTCATAATTAAACTCACTCTAGAGAACATACTATTCATCTTAAAAGATAAAATTATATTCACCTATCATTTTCAAAATGAAATTAATAATGCATAAAACTTTAGTCTACATCCAAAGATTTTTCTCCTACTCTAGTGAACTAAAACATGGTTTATTAATTTATACTCGGTTTAAGGTATCCCACAGAGGCAAGCCTATATGGTTAGTTACATCTGAAGACAACTCCTAAGAAAGCTCTTGATTAAAATGATGACTTGATTACTTTAGATTTATAATGGTTTAGTCAATGATTTGAATTTAGACTTACCTATCAATTAGAAAAGTTCAAATTATGAACACTTCTTTATAAATCAAAGGAAGAAAGGTGGAGAGTGTATGAGATTATGGAAAAATAGAAACACTTTAGCTTATTCTATTTTTTTCTTTACATTTGGACTAGGATAAAATTTAAGTTTAAGGTTACAATTTATAAGAATAGTAGATGAAGCCCACCCCTGGGTCTACTGGCGAAAGCAAGATATAAAATATTTTGCAAATTAGGACTTATAAGACTTATAATTGCTAATAGGAGACTTCAAACTATCCACCTAAGCACATAATTTTAAAATCATACTTTTTAGGTTTAATGTAAGAAAGGATTGATAGATCTTATTTAATTAGAATCAAGGATTTAGGTTTAGAATTCAAACATTGGATTTAGAATATGTTTAGGATTTAAATGTACCTAAAAATATAATTTGATGTGACTTTAATCTAGACTCTAAAGTCTATTTATAATTCTATAAATTTATTCTAAGTCATTGATTTTCTAGAGAACATTAGCAACATAATGCTAAGGATAGAGTTGGTTGTTCAAAAAAGTAATCTAAAGTGTGTACTAAGCTAAATGATTTTGATATTCCTTAAAATAGTTTATGTTTAAGTAATTTTGATTTGAATTTATCTATTTGTTATTGGTCAAAAGGGTTTGAATTTAAATTTATGTTATAATATTATTATTAGTGTTGGAGCATTATGTGGTCATAATGGGCATGTATCCCCTATTCTAACACATTCAATTATTTCACAAAATGATCCATAAAAAACCTGATCTGACCTACTTGATCTGGATGGCTTGCCACCAGATCTCATAATGTTCTAGGATCTCAACCTCTCTGCGTATAGGCTGGTTTGAAAGGCTGAATCCCTCATCATGCACTAACATGGTGATTTTGAATAATATGATCTTGGATGAGTTTGGGTGAAAGAAGGCATGTTTTTCTCCTCTCCTAGGTTTCTTAATACCTTGACTAACTCATAACGATCACAAATTAAACTACGATGCCTTAGTCCTATAAAAGTTGACCACCTAATTATGTATTGGATAGATTAAAAAATAACTTTCTCAAAATACACAATCATATCCTTTTGAATATAGAAATTTATATCCACCTTATCCTTTGTTACCTCACTAATACTCATGTTAGGCATAAGCTTAGTAGAGATAAGTAGTGCCAAGCTTTGGACTCATGTGTGAGAAGAAAATTAGGAAAGTTAGTTGTTTTTTCTTCGCTCCTTATATATTGGGCTTTAAAATCCCTACAAATTAGGTATCTAATAATCTCCTAGTAGTAAAAAATTTAGATACTCATCCCCACTAAATTGGAAGTTAAGGCTTTGGAAGATTTGTTTAATGGAGATAAGAGTGAAATGAACTCATTACCTATAAAAAAAGACACTCATTTTGGGGGATGCTTCATGTTGTTGATGAATTATTCAATAATCATAGTGTTATCAAGGTGAGGATGTACAATAAGGTAATCCCAATAGCGGACACTAATAATATCCTTCTAGTCAAAGATAGTGGTTAAAAACTTTAGGTACTCAACCACACTAAGTTGGAAGTTAGGGGTTTGAAAGATTTGATTGATGGAGATAAGAGTGAAAGGAAGCCAATTACTATAAACAAAGACACTCATTTTTAGGTTGTGTCATGTTGGTGAATAATTATTGAATGATTAAGGTGTTAGAAGGGATATGATGCATAAAAAGGTAGTTCTAGTAGTGGTTAATAATATGGTGTCATGAGATGTGGAGCTTCCCCTCTTCTTACTAATGTAAATCCTTATATCCAACTCTATCTTTATGAAACTAAATAGGGAACCTAAAACTCAAAGGCTCTTTGACTCTAGAACTTGAAAGAAAATGAAAGAAAACAAGAAATGAAATTTATCCCCATCACTATTTATAAACTTAATAGTGTTATAGTACTAGCTTAAGTACTGCTAATGCTCAGTGAAATCTTATCAATTTGGGTACTAGAATTATGGCATAAGGGATAGGTAGCATTATAACGCTACTCTTAGATATTATATTCATAAGATTTCTGACAATGAGACCACCACAATACTCGAAAAGTGGCAATGCTATGGTGATCAAAATGACCACCCCCACTATGCTTAAACTACCAAGGTAAAGTTTTGAATAAGCATTGCAATGTTATATGGGTGATACTTTGACACACATTCTTAAAAAATGATTGGATAGCTTAACTCCACGCTGCTACATTGAAGGTGTTGTGGTTCTCTAGAGGGTGAATTAGCACTACGGTGTTGGATTCCTTCACCTTTTTGGTATGATCAACTTAAATAATATTTTGATAATTAGCATAGTATTGTGGCACTTAAGGGTATAGCACTATGGTAATGGGGTAAATTTTTCCATAATAATTCATATACTATAAATGATATATTGCACACACATAAATAAATGTAAGGTTTATATTAGACATAAAATCTCCTAAATTAACAATGATCAACAAACATATAATTCTGGAAGACTAAATTGGGATAAATTGGATTGCCTCAAAAACACCGTTAAGTATACAATCTTTAGTTAGATTAAACTCCCAACACAAAACACAAGGATCAATTGGGTTGCCTCCCAAATAATGCTAAGTTTATGATCATCATCCATACTTTGCTAACATCCTACTCAAGATGAGCCAACTCTATAGAGCTCCTAAAGTAATGATCATCTCCTCCAAGTTACAATTTCAATATATGATCATTAACTTTAAAAATTTTGATACTTTTAAGGTCATGAATATCAACTTCTCTATAAGGATACACATTTACATTTGTGAATGGTCCAAACCACCTTGACTTTAATTTTTCTAGAAATAATTCCAATATTGAATTGTATAGAAGTACTTCTTATCTAAGCTCCAATTATTTCCTAATAAGCATACAATCATGCCACTTCTTTATTTGTTCCTTATATAGCTTTGTGTTTTCATAAGCCTCGGGTCTAAATTCTTCCAACTCTTTCAATTGTATCAATCTTTTTTTACTTTATATCCTTAATATTGTAATTCAAATCCTTCAAAAACTTTATGTGCTTATTATAATGGGAAATGATAGGCTTTTTCATATAATAATCTGTATGGTGACATACTAATAAATGTCTTAAATGTAATCCTATAAGTCTAAAGTGCATTAGCCAAGTATAGCCCAATCTTTCATATTAGACTAATAATTTTTTCTAAAATCCTATTACAAATTTCAAGTTGACTACTAATTTAGATATGATAGGCAGTTACAACTCTAAATTTATTCCATATTTTAAAATTAAGTCAACTACTCTTTTATTGCAAAAATGATTTTTCATATCACTAAGAATCACTCTAGGTACTCCATTTCTTTTAAAAACATTTCTCTTAAGAAACTTAATAACAATTTGAGAATCTATTTTGGGGGTTTCTACTCCTTCAATTCACTTGGGAAAATAATTAATAATTATCAAAATGCATTGATTTCATTATAAATTCATAAATGCTACCATAAATCAAGTCCCCAAGCATAAAAAATTTCTACTTCCAACATAATGCTAAGAGGCATTTCATTTCTTCATGTAATGTTACCTACCCTGTCACACCAATCACGTTTTTTACATATTCATTTGTATCCTTAAACAGAGTAGGATAGTAAAACCTAGATTGAAGAATTATAGAAGCAATTCTTAAATCTGCATAATGACTTCCATACTATGAATCATGACGTTGCCTAATTATACATTCAATTTCATTCTCAGGTACATATTGCCTAATGATTTGGTCTTTACACCTCCTAAACAAGAGAAGCTCATCCCAAAAATAAAACTTATTGTCATGCAAAAATTTATGCCTTTGGGTATAAGACATATTAGTGGGAATCATACAAGTAATAATAAAATTTGTAATATTAACATACCAAGGCATACCATATGAATGCATAGCAAATAAATATTCATTAGAGAAAATCTCACTAATTTCACTCTCATCACTTATAGGGGTTTCTATCTCAACTTTAGATAAGTGATCAACCACCTGGTTCTCAACTCCTTTTCTATATATAAAAAAAAATTATTAAAATTTTGCATTAAATGAATCCACCTCACCAATTTTAGGTTGACATCATTTTTTGTCATAAAAAATTTACGAGCAAAATGATTAGTATAAACCAAAACATGGGTGCTAATAAAATAAGGTCAAAACTTATCAAAGGAAAAGTCAATAGCTAATAGTTCTTTTTAAGTGGTTGTGTAATTAAATTGAGTTGAGTTCAAAGTTCT
Organism: Dendrobium catenatum; assembly: GCF_001605985.2. NCBI lineage: Eukaryota > Viridiplantae > Streptophyta > Magnoliopsida > Asparagales > Orchidaceae > Dendrobium > Dendrobium catenatum. The sequence goes on from NW_021318775.1 coordinate 2,798,428, forward strand.
ATTAGCATAATATATAGAATAAAATTTTTTATCCTTTCTTAGCCCTAATAAAGCTTTAATAGCACAATTACTATCATCACAGATAATTTCAAAATGCAGTGTCCAATGATGTGTAAATGATAGGTATAGTGATCAAGATATATTTCAAAATGTCAAAATCTTTTAGGCAATCATCATTAAAGCCAAAAGAAACATCTTTCTCAAGCAAATGACATGATTGTTTTCAAGTCTTAGAAAAATCCTTAATGAATCTTCTATAAAATCTAGTATGACCTAAGAAGCTTATTATTCCTCTAACATAAGTGGGTGGTGGAAGGTTTTCAATTATTTGAGCTTAAGCCCTATACACTTTTAAACCTTTCTTAGAAAATTTATTGCTAATTATTAGATATCCCAGGATTAAACAAAAGCAGAACCTAACACTAGGACACATTATTGCTTATTATTTGGAATCCAAATATTGCCTATAATACCTTGTACCACCCGAACACCTCCTAGTCTTCTACTCTAATAACTCTTTTCACGTCTTCAAAGTGACAGATGTCTCTATGGTCATTATGTACCAACTCCTGAGCAAGTGGAAGCACCATAACCAGTATAAGCAATGTTTACCAGCTCTAGGCTTATGACTCAATCGAAGAGAGACTTAATTATATGGAGTTATAATTGGGTACACACTTATAAGAATTTACTCAGCATTGGAAGTGGCTTAAGAAGTAGTACGAGGAGCTCTAGTAGCAACATGAGGTAGATTATGAGTGATTCAATAACCAATTTTCTATCATTCACCAATACATTCAGCCACCACTACCACCACTAGATTACGGACCTTCATACTTTTAATCATGTGTGATGTGTTGAACCATTATTTTAAATTTTACTTATTGCTTTTTATAGTTCTTCTTTTTTTTTTTTTTTTTTTTTTTTTTTTTTTTAGTTTTTACCTCTCCTTTTTGGTGATGTCCAAAGGGGTAGTGTAAAGCTTATTAGTTTTTCTAGATTATTTTTATTCATGTAGTGTACTTCTTATTTTAGTTATTTGTGTATTAAATTTTATTATTTAATTTAAAAAATTATAAGAACTCCCTATTTTTAAAGATATCACTTAGTAAGGGGAAGAGCTTTGGAGAAAATAAAACTAAATTGAAATTCAACCAAAATTTCCATCATTAAATAGGAGAAGATTATTATAATACAGGAGAGTAAACCTATGTTTTGATGATTATAAATATTATTAGAGTTTACTTAGCTTCTCCTACTTATTATTATTTCATATTTTTTTGTGTGTATTAAAATTTTTGGTACAATATATACCAAGCATCGCCAAAGGATTAGGACTCAAATTGGGTAATGTAGGATGGATACTTGTACAAGGCTATAATTTTATCTTTTTGGGTCTATGAATTATATAAGGTTTATGTTTAGCTTAAAAAATATTCACACACACATAGGAAAATACAATTAAATGCACTAATTCTTTAAAAAATCATACTTATGATCTGGATCATAATGTACGGCCAGGGTAAAATATAAATTTATTAAAACATTTAATTTAAGAAATCTAATTTTAAACTAATCATACTGTACGATCTAATTTATACATGGTATTTAGTTATAATCAAGAAACATCACCACCTATCATATATTTGGCAATATTTTAATTTTTAAAAAATTAAATTATTTGTACTAAATGATTATAATTATACTGCATGATATAATTAAATCTTAACTAATCTAATCATGTAATTAAACAAATGTGTCAAGATTAATAAAGATTTATGATCATACTATATGATGTCCAACTTTGTATAGTACTACTAGATTAGCTCCCAGGAAGATAATTATTCATTAGCGATCATAAAGGTGAAAATCATATTTGATTGAATAAATTGTACTATATAACCTTGATATCGTACTGAACAATAAGTTCAAGTCTTTGAACTAAATGTATAAACCCTTGTTCATCATACAGTACTAACATAATATATTAAATTAATCATTATGTTATCTTAGGATTGTACTGTATGATTAGAGATGGCTGATTTAAAATTTTAGAGTTTTTTTGGAAGCCTTGTATTTAAGCTCTCTTATTAAACTTTGTGAAAGTTTTTGGTTGTTGGTAAATTTCAGAGAGAGTTCCTTGCAAGGGATTTGTCATATTGAGAGATCTTGAAGTTTGAAGAGAAAGGGGAGAAGTTGTGTGAGGAATAAATAATGTGAGTGGGGAATTCATTTGGTTACTCCAAGCAAGATTCTACCTAAGTTCCTACATGAATCTTTATTAATCTTGATAAAAGCTCTGAGAAAAAAATGTCTTCAAGGCTAATGATCATCGACACTCCACCTCACCAGAAGGGTGAAAAGAATTTAGGTTCTTTGCCTCACCAGAAGGTTGAAAAGGATTTCAGTTATCTCCCTCACTTGAAGGGTGAAAAAGATTTTGGTACTCAACTACACTAGGTTGGTGGATGAGATTTTGTAAGGACTTTTCCCCTTTGTTGTGGGGGAAAAAGGATAGTCAGTAAAGGTTTAGTGCAATACCTGAAGAGAAGGACTCCGGTGAGTGGACATTGGTGAAGTTTTTTACCAAACCACTATAAAAATTTTTGTGTTCTCATTCCTGTTCTTCTTACATTTTATTTTTGGTATTTTTACTATCCTATATGTTATATTCCTGTAAATCTTAGTTGAAAGCATTGTGATTGTTTTGGATTCATATTTGTTGAAAATTAAAAGAGATATCCCTGAGGAAAAAATATATCATATTTTTGTTTTCAACAAATCTAAATTAAAAAAATGCTTTAGAGTTTTTATTTAATTGGCTTCCATAAGAGAAAATTTCTTTTGAGTTTTTATTTCATTTTCTTCCACATTTTTAAATCGACCAATGAATGTACTTTTGAAATTGATACTATTTTTTTAAGAAGTAATTTTAAAAAAGAAAATTTTAAACCCCAATCTCCTCTTTGTGTGTATTGGGTAGTTTAACTAGGTTTAACAACGTGATTTAAACTTTTACAAGGGACCATAGTCAGTGGGTGACAAATGTTACAATCTAAGATCTGTAGCTTGTAATTTGTATCTTAACAAACATTATTGGTTTAAATTTTATTTCTCCAAATATATGTATACATTTTTTTTTGTACTAACATTTCAGGTACATCATACATCACTCAATAATGATCAAGGTTCAAGTTTGGGTAGAATATGATATTTTTCAAAAGAGTTCACATTTTTATTTTCTTTTATTATGTATTTCTCGAGTCTTGCCATGTAAGGGGTATGCTAAATTGACAACAGTTGACGCACACACAGGGAAGTGAAAAAAGTGAGTTTTTTTTTAATCCTACCGTACGATTTTGATCATTCTATACGATCGACTATATGAATAATTAGTATAATGGCCAATTTTATAATTAATCTTATGAATAAATTGTACTCTACGATCATAATCATATTGTATGAATCTAATCGTATTGTACTATTCGTTTCCATGAAGAAACCCTATCCACTAGATGATTTAAGTAAGTATTTTGAATATTGATTTTTTAATAAATCATAATGTATGATCCTAATTATATTATATGATATTTGAAATCTTATTTGTATTATATTATATCCTAAGTATTAGTTAATAAAATCAAGATTTAATAAAAATGGTCAATTATATTATATGAAATAGATCATACTGTACATCTAATAGAGAAGAAATTTGATCGTCTCGGATACCATACAGGATGAAAGTTTGACTTTGTTCAAAATATTTGTGTTGGGTAAACCCTTGACGTTTAAGTAAACGTGCAGTATGATTTAAATCATACAGAACAATTTATAGAGATGATATCAAATCATCCTACATGAATAGAAGGAAATTAAACTAATTGTATTGAATGGATATTCGATGAAGCTATATGATAAGCACACAAAAATTGAAAATTTCATATAAATGACTACTCTGTCCTATTGGATGAAGCCCTATTTTGAACTAATTATACTGTACGAACCTAGATCGTGTTGTACGAATAATGAAGGCTTAATTAAAAACTTGTAGTATTTTGAAGCCTTGTACTTAAGAAATTTAAACTTATGTCAAGGCAAACTTTTGGATGTAGAAGAAACTTTGAGGGAGAATTCTTGAGAAAACTCTTGGGCTTAAAGAGGGTGAAGTTGAGGTTATGTGTGAGGGAGAAGGAGAGTAACGAGTTTTCACATGGTTGCTCCTAGCAAGCTTACACCTTGCTTCCTCTAGTGGCCTTGGTGAGTTCTTTGAGTTTCTCTTGGGAGAGAAGCATCAAAGCTAAGGTTCATGGGTTCTCTTCTTTCACTAGGAGGGTGAAAAAGGATTGAAGGTTCTCTGCCATCTCTAGTTCAGTGAGAAAGACTTCAAAGGTTCACTGTCATTACCAGGAGGGTGCATTGCTTTATGTTATTCACCACATCATGTTTGGTGGAAGTGATTTGAAAGGACTTCTCTGCCTTGTTGTGGGGGGTTAAAGGAGACTCATTATAGTTTAGTGTAATACCCAAAGAGGGCTCTAGGGAGTGGATGTAGGTCGAGGTTGATTGAACTACTATAAAATTTTAAGATATTCTTTATGGTTTTATGTTCATTTATTTTTTATGTTTTTTAATTTCTTGCATTAATTTAAATTTCATTCCAAACATTCGTTCAATTATTAATAGGCAATGGAGGTCAAAGGGACTGTAGTGAATTAGAAATGGTGCTCTAAGGGCGATAGAGGATAGGTGGACCTTAATATATGGGTGGTGTGATGCAAACATGATTCAAACATTATGATTTTAATGATAATAAATATTATTGTATCTGTTACTGATTTCTCTTATTTTTGTGATATTTTATATTGTGTTTATGTGTACTAACAATTTAAGAAATTAGTCCATCATTTACTTTCCAGTCTGATCTGCTCAAGAACGGGTAGACTAGAGTTACATTTGGTTTTCATTTTATTTTGTATTTTCTCCTTCTTGAGTCGTATCATGTAATTGGGTGGATACCATTGTTGAGTTACCTTATGCACATACAGGGGGAGAGATAAAAATATTTTTGAGAGAGTTGTTTTTTAAAGTAATTTGTACTATACAATCTTGGTTTTGTATTGTACGAAGTAATTCGTAATGTACAATTTTAATTTGTACTATATAAAGTGTTGTGCTCTGTCAAAACTCTAGCTGCCAAAGATTAAGAAAGATACTAATTATGTACTGATCGTATAATACGATTTGGTTTGCACTGTATGCCCAAATTAAAATCTCCTTTAATTAATCCCACGATATGAGGCAATCAAATCATAAATAATTATTATGATTGATCATATTGTATGATAAAGTTCATATTATATAATTTCCCATGTATGAAATTGGTCGTCCTAAAGATCGTACCAAACAAAATCCATGATTTTAATACTAATCGTACTGTACGATGTCCACAGTGCTAGACGATCACCAGTGTACAAAGTTAGCCGTCCCAAGGATCATCCCAAATAAACAAAAGAAATTTCTATAGTTCGTACCATACGATGTTTTGATCATATTATATGAAATTTAATAACACTTGAATAGTTTGTCTGAATGATCTTGCTGGACGAGACTGAATTACACTGATTGTAATGTACGATACGTGTATCGTAATAAATGAATAGAAGATGGATCTCTTAAAATTTAGGATTTTTTAAGCCCACTATTTATGGATTTTTAATACTCGTATTATAATTTTTTTTATTTTTGGGGTTACTTGAGAGAGAGCTTAGAGAAGGATAAGAGAGAGAGAGAAAGAGAGAGAGAGAGAGAGAGAGAGAGAGAGAGAGAGAGAGAGAGAGAGATCCTTATAGGCGGGAGTTGCGAGGGATTCACAAAGGTTTCTCCACGCAAGGTTTTCACCATCTTCATCAAGCTTCTTCCTTAGTTCCTTGGTGGCTCTAGGGAGACTTTCATCAGCATCAGATCCAAGGTTCTCTACCTACTCTCCGAGGGAGTAAAAGGATTCCAAGATTCTCTACCTACTCCAGGAGGGATTAAAAGAATTCCAAGGTTCTTTGCCTACTCCAGGAGAGAGTAAAAGAATTTCCAGATGATAGAGCATTCATCCAATTATCTTAATCATGTCAAATTTAAGTAATTAGGATTAATGGATATATTTCATCATTCCGCTTGATTTGACTATAAGCATGCTGTATTTAGATATCATTTGGTCATCTAATTATTGCTCTAAAGTTTCTCAATATGCTTTAAGCCCTTGATTTAAGTCCATTTGGGCTCAGATTTGGCCGATTATGGAGTCATTGGGTTCATCTTTCTGAGACATTCGATTTGACTACAAGTTTGTTGGAATTGAAGTTCAGATGGTCCGAATTTAACTTTGGGAGATGACAACTTAAATATGCCTCAAGATTCGTGCTTGAGCAAGACAATTTTTGGCGATGTATCAATAGTGAATCATTTTAAACGGGCTAGACCCAACGATTTTTTTTTTCATTTCAGCTAATCCATGTAAAAACTTCATTGTTTCTTATAAATTATATTTGTCTATGCATATGCTTAATCTTCATTTAAAACTAAGATATAAAACTCTCTAGCTTCATAAATTTTCTAGCATCCAACAAATCTAATTAAAAAGTCAAACGAATAAATTAAATCTCTCTTTTCAAAAAATTTCACTCATGACCTAACTTATTTCTTTTTACCAATCTAATTTCCCAGCTGGACAAGAGCTTAATCCCAATCCAAATTTATTAGTAGCAATCATTTCTTAATAATAAAAAAAATACTTGTATTAGACAGGCTCATCAGATTGCAAACCCATTGAACAGATCTTGCTTCAATATCCAACACAATTATAATACAACGGCATCTTTTAATCCTATAACATATAATATAATCCACTCTAAAATAAATACGCCTTCCTCCACTCCTCCACAACAGTCCAAAATATATCCATAAGTAACGGAGACCTATTAAACAGCTTGCTTAATATTATTAATTTTTTACTTAAAAAAAATAAAAAAACGGACCTGCAGCGGCAAAAGGCGCCGGGGAACCAGCCATGCCGCGAAATTAAATTGCAGTGGAATCGGGAGCCTTTTACTTCTTTAAATTCCTCGTTACATTTCCAAATAATATAATAATAAATACAAAAAATTACTTTAAAAAAAATTATCTTTTTTTTTTCCTCCGCCGGCCATCTCGTCCGCTCATCATTGCGTTGACGCCAGGTCGAACAGGCCACCGACCTTCGTCCACCAATCCTAGCCGTTGGATCCCCCACAGCCGCCACCACCACCATGAACTCTTAATAAAACAAGCGCCCAACGACAGGATGTGGACCGTGTATGAAGCCGGGGGATACACTCGTGGGGCCTCTAACTGACACGTGTGGTGATTGTAACTGGCGGGGGACATATGCTACCGGTTTCTCGCGGCTCGGCTCGGCAGTTTTTGTGTCCGTTTGAGATAGCGGTTCGGAATCTTTCCGTTGCTCTCCGGCTGCCACGTGTCGGATTTTATTGCCGACAGCGGCGGGTCGAACCGAATCAGAGCCTTAGAAGAATAATAAACTTCTTATATTTTTTTCTTTTACGTTAAATGTTAAATACATGTCAATTTTTTTCTTACAATTTTTTAAGTAAATTTAATCATACTGCTTGCACATCCTCGAAAATAATTTTTACTAATAATACAATAATTTTAACATTTAATAATTAATAGACATATTATCATAATGCACAAACATAAATTAGAAGAGAACAAAGAGACTACTTAGTGGCTACCAAAATATCCCTAACATCAGTCCAATTCTCACACACACAACAACTGAATCATCTCTCTCTTCTCCTCTCATTTATATATAAGAATTACGACGGTAGACATCACATACCAATCTATTAAAAAATATGAAAAGTATAGCAAATCATAATAGATGATAAATTAGAGCTTATTTTACTTTGTCTATATTAATTTAAAAATCAATAGAGTTATTAACATACTATATTTTATAAAAAAAGTAATGGAAGTTAAAATTAAATGTAAAATCTAAAAATATTATGAATAACAACTTTGTTTTAAAATTTTAATAAATCATAATTGATATTTATTTGATTTATAAATGATTTGTAAATTTTGACATATTAATTATGACTAGTATTTGTTTATTAATATTATATATATTTTTTAAATTGTTTATGTTCATCCAAATCTCAATGAAAAAGTTGATGAAATATTTATCAAAATAAATTTAAACCTCCACTAAAAAATTTTCTTATCTGTTATTGTTTGGAGAAATTATTAGGTTCGGATATCGGACAGAAAATTTTTTACGAATTTATTTCTGTCTATAATAAATATATATATATATATATAATTATATATTTTTATTTTCTTAACTCGGTAATACTAACCTTTCATATGGTCTTATAATTGGACGTCTAAATACAAACAAACGGCTTAGAAATAAATATAGAGGAGAGCGGATAGTGGGGTAAGGTCGGCAGAGGGGAGAAATGGAAGAGAGAAAAAAAGAAAGAAGAAGACCGCCGCCGTCGCTGCAGCCTTGCTCGCCTCCGGCGTCGGCAGCGGCGGAGGGAAGTGGAAGAGAGAGACCTTATCGCGGAGTAAGGATGAGAAAGTGGGGAAAGTGGGTGGCTGAAATAAGAGAGCCGAACAAGCGATCGAGAATATGGCTCCGATCGTACTCCACTCCGGTGGCGGCAGCGAGGGCATACGACACCGCTGTCTATCTGCTCCGAGGCCGTTCAGCGCGTCTAAACTTTCCCGACGAGCTCAACGCAGAAGAGGCAACCAGCGGTATCATGGAAGAAGTCGCCGCCGCCACCGCTAGTCTTTCGGCGGCGTCGATCAGGAAGAAAGCAACTGAGGTAGGGGCAAGGGTAGACGCCCAGCTACAACAAAATCACCCTCCGCTACCGCAACCTTTAACGTCGTCGTCTTCGGCGAAGTCTTCAAGGTCCTGTAAGAACCCGGACCTTAACCAGCAGCCGAGCCCGGACACTTCGGATGACGAATGAAATATTCAAAGAAGAAGAGATCCGGTTTGTCTTCTACCTATACAGCTTTCTGCTCTTCAGTTTCTTTCTTTCCAAATTTTTTTTTTTTAATTTTATTTCTCTCTTTTCTTTTATAACAGATAGAAGAGCAGATAAGCGTCGACAGACCTAATCAAGAGCTGAGCGTCGGTTCGGGTCGCCTTGCACCGGAGAGGAGGCGGCCGGCGAGCGGTGGTCCCTACCTTTCTCTGTAAAATTATTACGATTTCTGTTGAGATTAAAAGGGAATTAAAAATTAAATAAATATTTTTTTCTTCTAAATAAGAAAATTTGGTGATGAAATGTAAGATTTTTTTGGGAGGAGATAATGATGGGAATGATGTGGCGCTGTCATTTTATTAAAATTATTTTTCGAGGAAATTTTAATAATTACAAAATGCCACGTTATTTGGATCTTATTCTGGACTGAAAAAGTCAGGCAGTTGCGTGTTATCGATTTAGGTACGGAGAGCGAGAGCGAAAGGAGAAATCTGGCGTTGTTGTTTCAGTGCTGAGCAAGATAAAAATGAATGTGAAAGAAAAGAAGATTAATACCGATTAATTTTTAATTGTTCAATTTATTTTAATATTAATGTAGATTATGTTTTATATTGCAATAACTTTATAGTAAATCTAATATTTTTTTCTCTGGGAAAAAAATTAACTATTTTAAAATTTTTATTCTAATTAAATTTTCAAGATAATATCTTGAATTATTTTTGGATATGTTAGAATGGGGTTGGGATAATATTTTTAGGACTTCAGTTTATAGATTACTTTCCCACTTTTATTAGATTAGAATTTTTAATATTTTTAAAATGTTTTAATTGCAATTTTTTTTTCACAATCTAATTTATTCACATGTATGTTTGTTGCATCCTGGAACATTTGTGGGGTAGAGAGATATAGAGTTTAGCATCCAAATATTATACAAAAATCGAAGACATAAATAGATAAGAGTAAGAGAGGTATAAGACTCATAAGAGACACCAAGATTTTAGGTGGAAAACCCTCAATAGGGGAAAAAACATGGGGTCTTGCCCAATTAAAATAATTATACTAATTTTTATTGTTGATTACAAATGAGGCACTTACTTTGTGTGTGTGTGTGGGGGAGGGGGGGGATGTAGAAACTATACAACATATAGAGCACATTAGTTGGTTACAGCTAGAAGAATCTAGTGATATGAAAGTTATTCTCTAGAGAGTGTTGAGTTGCTCATTTGGTCAATAGAATCATTGCAGCATGACTGTGGCTAGAGGGAATGTAGACAATTGGCGACATAGGTCGGAGGGATTGTTATCTACAAGTGATTTAGGTAGGAGGGACAACAATTGATGGCGGGGGGGGGGATGTAGAAAATATACAATGTTGCGGATCTATGGTTTATGATTTTGATGATAGCAAACATTCTTATTTCTCTACGATTGCCTTTTTTACTAATATTTTAGGTCCACACGATCAGACTGCAATTTGAAACAAGCTCAAGATTGGATAGACTAGGTCTGAGTCAGTTTGTACACTTTTTTCCTTTCTTGAGTCTATTGTATTTAGTGTGGCTTCTGATGTTTTGTAGCTTGGAAGATTTTTCTGTTGTTCCATAAATATTTCTATTTTTGGTTACATCGTCCGGGACGATATTTATATCGGCCTGGACGATCGGTCCAAAAGAAGAAACCCTAATTAGGGCATCCTCATTAAGGCAGCCGTTATGAGCTAATCGGCCTGGATGATACTTGTATTGGCCAGGACGATAAGCTCAATTCAGAAAGAATCAGCCGCCATTATCAGATTAGGTATTCATTGTTTTAGGAAATCGGCCAGGACGATATAGACATCGTCTAGGACGATTTAACTCAATTATGCCTAAATTGATCTGATATCTTTGGAAAGCATTAATGGCTGATTGATACGATCACATCGTCCGGGACGATTGTCTGGATGATTTACATCGGCTAGAATCTATTCAGGATGATGATCAGGACGATTGAAATTGGTTTAAACTAATCATCCGGAATGATCGTGAGGTCGGCCAGGACGATGTAACCAATTTTCTTCTGATCGTTCCAAATCATCTCGGGCTGATGAGCTTTGAACTGACCGTATAAGACGATATACATATCGTCATAGACGATAATGTTGGCAACTTGCATTAATGAGCTCGTTTTGAGATCTTCTATTTAAGCTATGACATGACACTTTGTAAGTGTCTTTGGCAGCCATTGTAACTTCGTTCTTTTAGAGGAAACTTAAAGAGAGGGCTTGAAAGGGAGTGAGGAAAGGGTGGAGTTTGAGAGAGGGGGAAGATCCTGTGAGGGGGGACTCAAGGGAGTGTGGAGGGGGTTCCACACAGTTGCTCCATCAAATTCTGAATTTCTAACATTTTCTGGGCTATGCGTTGTCAATCCAATTCTACTAAGTTTTTGATTAAAACTAAGAGGTAACTTTGTCATTTTAAGAATATTTGTTTTTTCACTAGATCAGGGAACATTTTTATCTTTTGTTCATTTTAATTTTTATTTGTGCCTCCTCTCTTTTTGATAATGTCAAAGGGAGAGAACGCATTGTTGAATTTTTTGTATTGTTATCATATTTGTATCTTTAAAAAAAAAATTAAACAACAAAAATATGTTTATCTCGCCTAGTTTTTAAAAAGTGGTATTCTAGTGAGGGGGAGATTAGTAGAAAATATTCCTTTTGAAAATTCAAATTGAAATATTTTGCCATCATAAAAAAGGGGGAGATTTTTGTGGATCTATGGTTTATGATTTTGATGATAGCAAACATTCTTATTTCTCTACGATTACCTTTTTTACTAACATTTCAGGTCCACATGATCAAACTACAATTTAAAACCAGCTCAAGATTGGGTAGACTAGGTCTGAGTCAGTTTATACACTTTTTTCTTTCTTGTGTCTATTGTATTTAGTGTGGCTCCTGATGTTTTGTAGCTTGTAAGATTTTTTTGTTCTTCCCTAAAGATTTCTATTTTTGGTAACATCGTCCGGGACGATATTTATATCGGCCTGGACGATCGGTCCAAAAGAAGAAACCCTAATTAGGGCATCCTCATTAAGGCAGCCGTCATGAGCTGATCAGCCTGGACGACACTTGTATTGGCTAGGACGACAAGCTTAATTTAGAAAGAATCAGCCGCCATGATCAGATTAGGTTTTTATTATTTAAGAAAATCAGCCAGGACGATATAGACATCATCCAGGACGATCTAACTCAATTATGCCTAAATTGGTCTGGTATCTTTGGAAAGCATTAATGGCTGATTGATACGATCACATCGTCCAGGACGATCATAGGATCGACCAGGATGATTGCCTAGACGATTTATATTGGCCAGAATCTATTCAGGGTGATGATCAGGACGATTGAAATCGGTTTTAAACTAATCGTCTGGGACGATCGTGAGGTCGACCAGGACGATGTAACCAATTTTTTTCTGATCGTCCCAAATCGTCTCGGGCTGATGAGCTGAATTTGAACTGATCGTACAGGACGATATACCCTAAACCCTAAACGATATATCTATCGTCCTGGACAATAATGTCGGTAACTTGCATTAATGAGCTCATTTTGAGATCTTCTATTTAAGCTATGACATGACACTTTGTAAGTGTCTTTGGCAGCCATTATAAATTTATTCTTTTGGGGGAAACATGAAGAGAGAGCTTGAAAGGGAGTGAGGAAAGGGTGGAGTTTGAGAGAGGGAGAATATCCTGTGAGGGGGGACTTAAGGGAGAGTGGAGAGGGTTCCACACGGTTGCTCCGACAAGCTCGCACCTGAATACTGTCAGATTCAAGGCTTGTCTCGAGGGAAGTTCATCAAAGAAGAAGATCTCTTTAGTGTCAAAGGACCTGGCGACTCCGCCGCACCGGGGAAGTTGGAAGTGATTTCGTAAGGGCTTCTCCGCCTAGCTATGGGGGCTAAAGGAGAGACACTTGTTTTAGTGCAATACTTGGAGAGTGCCTCCAAGGAGTGGACGTAGGTCAAGATTTGACCGAACCACTATAAATCCGGTGTGTTCTTTCTTATTATTTGCTTACGCATTTAATTTCCACATTTATTTTATTTGTGGTGATTTTGATTTGTACTTTGCTTAAAGTTTCTTCTTTACCAATTCACCACTCTCTTTATTTATCCTTGAGCTAGTTTTATAGGGCATAACATTCCTAATGAACTTTCATACAACATATAGAGCACATTAGTTAATTACAGTTAGAAGAATCTAGTGATATGAAAGTTATTCTCTAGAGAGTGTTGACTTGCTCATTTGGTCAATAGAATCATTGCAGTGCGACTGTGGCTAGAGGGACTGTAGATAATTGGCGATATAGGTCAGAGGGACTGTTATCTACAAGTGATTTAGGTAGGAGGGACAACAGTTGGTGGGTGATATGTTAAGATAGTTGCTATTTGCATACTTTACATTTATTCAACTTGTATAGTTTTGTTGATTCCAAACATTATTGTTCAAATGTGTAGTTATCTCCTAACAATTTTAGAAGATTTGTATTTTCTCTTGTGTGTACTAACATTTCAGGAAAATCAAACTCCAGACTACGAAGACTTCAAATAAAATTCAACATGAGATACTTTGTGAATTTGAAGCTTGTACTTTTCTTTGAATTAAATTTGAAAGGGAGTGATTGTAATTAAGTGAATAAAAATATACACACACACATAAGGAGATCATATAAAATTTATACTGATCGTACGGGACGATATCATATCGTACGGGACGATCAAACAGTTATCTCCTATTGAGGGTGAAACGATTGTTCTAAAAGTTGAAGATACATAAAAAGATAGCTTAGTTTGTGACGAATGTAATGACTTGTCAAGTAAATCACAAAACTCGCTAAAGCATACGCAAAAGTGAAAGAAAAGTAAAAATGATAAGGATGTTCATATTCCTTCTGACGTTATTTACTTTCGATGTAGGAATCCTAGACATATGAAAAATCAATGCCATAATTTAAAAATTCTTCCTATGAAAGAAAATGGCAAGGCGAAGCAAAATTTAAACTGAAGAAATAATGAAAGACAAAAAATCTCATGGGCAGATCTGGTTTCTGAAGCATCGGACTAGGAGAGAGATAATTGTTAAAAGCCTTTCATGTTTTCGTGTTATGTTTTTGTGTTTTTCTTTTTTATTTTGTGTTTTAGTTTTGTTTATTTTTTGAAATTTTTGTTTTCGTGAAAGTTTTTCTCTGATCAACACAAACATTCACTTTTCTAAAAAAGAAAAATATACTTCATGTTTTTTCTTGAAATCTTTGGTAAGTTGTGTTTGACTTCTCTAAAACAGTCAAAGGAAGAAAACTCATGTTTTTTACTCTCAATCTCTATTTCCTAAAAGAGGTTATTCTAATTTTGATTTAAAATCTTTTTCATCTTTTAAATTAGTCTTAGAAACTAAATTTTTTATCTCCCTATATTTTATTTATCATATAAGGATCTTTTACAAGTTATTGAATCTAACTCATAATTTTCTTAATCAAGAATTCGCTTTATCAATAGGATGGGTTTATTTTTATTTTTAAGTCTTCAGAAAGGCAGCATATTAAAAAATTGGCCAATGATGCCAAAAATAAAAGATGTGCAATAACATCAAATTAAAAAATATAAACAAAAGTGTATTAAAAATAAAAAAATACGCAGTGCGTCAACCAATTGTCAAGAGGCATAAAACGAGCCCATAAAATTTAATGCTTATCATTCTTGTACTTCTTAAAAGATTAAGAAAATCCTTAATACTTTCGATACTTGTGTTTGAAAATCTTGATTCTTGATTCAACAATTCGTACATTGATCTTCTATTAGATATATTTTATGGAAGGAGTTTTTGAAAAATGATTGTTTCTATCTTTAATTTATTTCATGATTTAGATATTGAATTAAAAAGTTTTTGAGCCTCCTTTTTAAAGAACTTGAGTTTGGATTATCAAATTCTGAATTTCTAACATTTTCTAGGCTATGCGTTGTCAATCCAATTCTACTAAGTTTTTTATTAAAACCAAGATGTAACTTTCTCATTTTAAGAATATTTATTTTTTCATTAGATCAGGGAACGTTTTTGTCTTTTGTTGTCAAAGGGGGAGAACGTATTATTGAATTTTTTATACTGTTATCGTATTTGTATCTTTAAAAAAAATTAAAACAACAAAAATATTTTTATCTCCCCAATTTTTAAAAAGTAATATTCTAGTGAGGGGGAGATTAGTAGAAAATGTTCCTTTTGAAAATTCAAATTAAAATATTTTGCCATCATAAAAAAGGGGGAGATTGTTTCGGATCTATGGTTTATAATTTTGATGATAGCAAACATTCTTATTTCTCTACGATTGCCTTTTTTACTAACATTTCAGGTCCACATGATCAAACTGCAATTTGAAACCAGCTCAAGATTGGGTAGACTTGGTCTGAGTCAGTTTGTACACTTTTTCCTTTCTTGAGTCTATTGTATTTAGTGTGGCTCCTGATGTTTTGTATCTTGGAAGATTTTTCTGTTGTTCCCTAAAGATATCTATTTTTTGTAACATCGTCCGAGTCGATATTTATATCTGCCTGGACGATCGGTCCAAAAGAAGAAACCCTAATTAGGGCATCCTCATTCAGGCAGTCGTCATGAGCTGATCGGCCTGGACGACACTTGTATCGGCCATGACGATAAGCTCAATTCAGAAAGAATCAGCCGCCATGATCAGATTAGGTATTCATTATTTTAGGAAATCGGCCAGGACAATATAGACATCGTCCAGGACGATCTAACTCAATTATGCCTAAATTGATCTAGTATCTTTGGAAAGTATTAATGGCTGATTGATACGATCACATCGTCCGGGACGATTATAGGATTGTCCATGACGATTGCCTAGACGATTTACATCGGCCAGAATTTATTCAGGGCGATGATCAGGACGATTGAAATCAGTTTCAAACTAATAGTCCAGGACGATCGTGAGGTCGACTAGGATGATGTAACCAATTTTCTTTTGATCGTCCCAAATCGTCTCGGGCTGATGAGTTAAATTTGAACTGATTGTACAGGACAATATGCCTATCGTCCTGGACGATAATGTCGGCAACTTGCATTAATGAGCTCATTTTGAGATCTTCTATTTAAGCTATGACATGAAACTTTATAAGTGTCTTTGGTAGCCATTATAACTTCGTTCTTTTGGGGGAAACATAAAGAGAGAGCTTGAAAGGGAGTGAGGAAAGGGTGGAGTTTGAGAGAGGGAGAAGATCTTGTGAGGGGGGACTCAAGAAAGTGTGGAGGGGGTTCCATACCTCGCACCTGAATACCTTCAGATTCAAGGATTGTCTCGAGGGAAGTTCACCAAAGAAGAAGATCTCTTTGGTGTCAAAGAGCCCGGCGACTTCGCCGCATCGGGAAAGGTGGAAGTGATTTTGTAAGGGCTTCTCTGCCTAGATGTGGGGGCTAAAGGAGAGACACTTATTTTAGTGCAATACTTGGAGAGTGCCTCCAAGGAGTGGACGTAGGTCAAGATTTGACCGAACCTCTATAAATCCGGTGTGTTCTTTCTTATTATTTGCTTCTGCATTTAATTTCCACATGTATTTTATTTGTGGTAATTTTGGTTTCTACTTTGCTTAAAGTTTCTTCTTTACCAATTCACCACTATCTTTATTTAGCCTTGGACTAGTTTTATAGAGCTTAACATCCCTAACGAACTTTCATACAACATATAGAGCACTTTAGTTGGGTACAGTTAGAAAAATCTAGTGATATGAAAGTTATTCTCTAGAGAGTGTTGACTTGCTCATTTGGTCAATAAAATCTTTGCAGTGCGACTATGGCTAGAGGGACTGTAGACAACTTGCGACATAGGTCGGAGGGACTGTTATCTATAAGTGATTTAGGTAGGAGGGATAACAGTTATGGTGGGTGATAGTGGTTTAAGGGACCTTAATGAGGCAGGCGATGGATGTATAAGGGACCGTAGTCGACAAGCGATGGAGGTCGGATGGATCATCATTTTCAGGTGAAGGAGGTCAAATAAACCTTAGATGACAAGCGATGAAGGTCTATAGGACCGTAGACAATAGGCAACAGTGGTCTTAGGGACCGTAGTTGGGCAAGTGATGGAGTTAGGAGGGACTGTAGTTGAAAAATGAAGAAGGTTGGAAGGACCATAGTCGGCCAGTAAAAAAGGTTGAGGGGATAGTCTTCAACATGCGAAGGAGATAATATTTAGTGTAGATGACGAGCGAAGGAGGTTGATGGCGCAATAGACGGTGAGCAACGGTGGTCTAAGGGATTGTATTCGAAAGGTGATGGATATCAGAAAAACTATAGTTGACAGGAAATGTAGGTCAGATAGACCGTAGCCGAACAATCATGGTCAGTGTGACCATAATCGGTAGGCCACAATGGTTAAAATGGTTTGTTGAGGGCAGCTAGATAGGTTCAACTGTGGTTGGCAGTAGAGCAATGGTCTGTCTTTGATTGGAAATCAAGTAGGGGACTGGGGGTGATTGATGGACAGGCGGTGGTTCGACAACGGTTGGTGGCTAGGTAGAGGTTCGATAATTGTTGGTGGATAACAAACCAGCGAAGATCTTGTTGCGGTAGTCTAAAATTATGTATATGAGTATTCTTGAAGATTGTGATGCAAAATAATAATTTTTGGATAATTACGAGATGTGGTCGCTCTCTAAACATTAATATGGACCTCTACTCAGAGCCATGAACCAAGTAAAGTATTCTAAATTATAATTTAAGTATTCCATGAAGTCAAGACATCGATTAAAGAAAAAATATAAAAATTTGCTTCAAATATTTTAAAATAGCCTGAAACTAACTAAATAGGCTTTTTTGGGCTTTGAAAGTGCCAATATTAAGTTTATAATGTCAAAAAATGATCCAAGGTACCCAAAAAGCATCTAAAAATTTGAACCCCTACCCAATTTGGTGGTAGAACTAGCTGGTTAACCGGCCGGCCATCAGTGCACCACCCAAGTGCACCACCTGCATTACTTGGATAATTACAAAAAAAAAAATTATTCGGTAAGAGTTAAATATTAGTGAAGGAAATTGATACCATCCCTCTTACGTAAACTCTTGTTCTCCTTTTGTATGGGAAAAATATTTGATAAGAGTTAAATAGTTGTTAACGATGATTGAAGCAATGAGCGTGCATCAATGGTGACAATTGGAGGGTTTATCGATGATGATAGCCACGGGGAGAGCTAATGATGGATGCCAAGAGGTGAAGAGCCAATGATGGTGGTCGAGGAGCAATGGGCCAATAGGATCGAAGAGAGATGCTTTAAAATGTTTTATAAAATAAGTCAAGAGAATCCATCAATAAATTTTGGCTTATCCAAGCCATAAAGCATTGCTTGATGGAGTTAACCTATAATAAAGAGATTGAGGGAATCCACCATGAATGTTTGATCTATTTGAGATTGCATGTAAGAGTATTGCTAGATGATGTTAACCTATGTGGAAGGGGTAGAGATAATCTATTAAGTATGCTTGATATATTAATGGTTTTTTGCTAAAGCATTTCTCAATTATATTAACATGTATGAAAGAGATTTAGATAAATATATTAAGGATGTTTACTACAAGAAAATAGATAATTAGCGACCAACAAACTTGGTCGCTAAAAATGACAATTTGGCCGCTAAATCAAATAGCGACCAAAAATATTTGGGTCGCAGATTTGTCGCAGTAGCCTCGTCGCTGAGGCTTTTAACGACCACTAATTAGTATTGGTTGCTAAAATTGGACATATTAGTGACCATGTTTTTAGACACTAATGAATATGTATTTGGATACTATTTAGTAATTTAAATAATTAATTTTATTTTTTACATTTTATATATACGGCATCACAAAATTATCTTGATCGGGCACAAGTTTCGAGGCAAAAGCTAGTTGGAAACTTCAAAAATTAAATTTGGAAGCTCCCGAACTATGATTTTAGCGAGCTTACAGTCAAACTGAGCGTTTCGGAAATACAAACCCAACGACACCATGTTCAACCCAATCCGAGCCCAAATGAGTCCGAATCAAGGACCCGAAGCGCTGTTGGAATGTTCAAACCGCGATTTGAGTTACCAAGTGGTCTCCGATTTTAACGAGCTTATACTCAAATTGAGCGGCTCGATGAGACAAATCCAACGAGTCCAATGTCACCGAATTCCGATTTCATTAAGGCCTCCAAGTGTACAATGAACGGTGTATGATCGAAGGGTTCAATATCGGCCGTCCATTCAAACCACTCCCTATTCACCCATGATCTCACACCTATTTATGAGCCATGCCACTCCAGAAAGACTATAAATAGAGCCCTCATTCTTCACAAAGGGGACTCAAGTGAAGAGAGAGAAGAAGAAGAGAAGAAGGAGGAGAAGGAAGAAGCTCCTCCTCGACCACCGCCGGAGCTCTCCCCACCGCCTGAAGATGCCGGAACTCTGCCGGATTTTCGGGAAACGCCGGGAATTTGTAGAAATTTGTAACTTTGTGAGAAGTTGATTGTAAACTGATCATCTTGATTTGTAAGACGGATCAACTTTTGTACTTCAAACAAATACTAGTGAAACTTTACAACTAGGCCAGGCCCCGTGGTTATTTGCCCTCTTTCAGGTTTTCCACGTAAAAACCTTGGTGTTCATTTCTCTTTTCTTTTTGTGTGCTTAATACTCGTATAACACTTGGACACAAATTTACAAACTCTACCGCCGTGTATATTCTAGCACGAAATAGTTTGGCGCTGTCTGTGGGAAACACTATCCCACTACTTTAAGTATAGCTACAATGGTTAACAGGTGCAGTAGTCGTATAGTTGAGCTTTTCGCTCCAGCTCTCTTCAGTCTAGAAATTTGTCTATTAACCATAGACGACTGATGTCAGCATCTTTTCATCCTGGGGGGCAGAATGCTACGGGAGAAGGGACCTCGGGACCTTCTTTGGAAGAAAGAATCCGGAAGATGGAAGAATCTCAGAACGAGATCTTTCAACTCCTGCGAGAGAATCGGCAGCCAACATTGGCACAACAGGAGGAAGTTTTTCTCCCTCAGAATCCACCACGGGTTGAAGATGTCCAATTTGAACTTCTTCAAGCAGAAGTTCATCTCCCTTCACCTAGAAGATTTCCTCAGTCTTGACAGGATAATGAACTCGCCGATACGTCAAGTTCTACACATCCTCCACCCTCAATTCGGTAGCCTCGCATTCTCCCAGATCTCCCAGAAGACTCTGCTCAACCACGCATTGCGGAGCTCCCTCAAGACGCCCTGCGTCACAAACTTCGAAGGTTGGTAAGGGAAGAATTCCCCCAAGGGGAAGTGAGATAAACCTTTCATCAAAGAGACTTCCAGGAGTCATCACCTCTAATTGAGACTATACTACAGCACCCTATTCCGGTTAGATTTAAACTACCAAGCATCGAGTCTTACGATAGAACGTTAGACCCGTATGAGCATATCGACCACTACATAACCATTATGCACATTCAGTGAGCCTCAGACGCTCTCCTATGCCAAGTCTTTCCTGCCACCCTTAAAGGATAAGCTCGCACGTGGTTCTACTCGCTTCCGTTGGGGATGATCCCCTCATTTGTAAAATTGGCAAAAACTTTTGTCGAGCAGTTCGTAGCCAACCGAAGAATTTCTAAGGATTCTTCTCATCTCTTCGGAATCCGCCAAAATGAAGGAGAATCTTTAAAGGAGTATTTTCAGCGATACTCCACTGATGCTCGACAAATCCCAGGAGTAGATCCTGAACTGTTGAGAGGAGTCTTCCTTGGAGGCCTTCGCCCTGGCCCCTTCTGTTCGGCACTTATGCGCGACAC
Organism: Dendrobium catenatum; assembly: GCF_001605985.2. Classification (NCBI taxonomy): domain Eukaryota; kingdom Viridiplantae; phylum Streptophyta; class Magnoliopsida; order Asparagales; family Orchidaceae; genus Dendrobium; species Dendrobium catenatum. Next base: position 2,819,329 of record NW_021318775.1, read on the forward strand.
TGTTCCTTCATACGCCGATTTAATTCACTAGGAAGAAGCTCAAATCTCGGCAAATGAGGCTATAAATGCCCATAGGAAAAAGTTTGAACAATCTACTGGAAAGCGCAAGGGAGCACCATGGACAGATAATTCTTCATCGCAACGAAAGAAGCAAGGAAAGAACATTCTATTTCCAAGGCCTCCATTGCCACGACGAGAACCTCGACAGGAGAAAGAGTACACTCCTCTCAATACGTCTTGAGCAAATGTGTTAATGGCTATTCGAGAACAAGATACGGTAAAGTGGCCACATCCCTTGAAGCCGAACATAGGAAATCAGGACCAATACTGTTATTTCCATCGTAGTCGTTGCCACACTATAGAAGCTTGTAGAAAATTGAAGGAGGAAATTGAAAGGCTTATTCGTCAAGGTTATCTTCGGCAGTTTATTCGGGTTTCACCTACCCGAGAGGAAACTTGTCCCGCTAGGGGGCAAGATCGACAACAGAGGCCACTAGTAAATAATCGAATAGTAGTTGGAGAAATTGAGATAATAGCCGGAGGCCCTTTACTATCCGATAAAGTCTTTTGGTTGTGGACGAAATTTCAACTCCAAAGAAAGCTCGTGTAGATCACACCATCACCTTTGATGACTCCGACATGGAGGGAGTAAAAACCCCTCACCAAGATTCTCTTGTTGTCAATGCAGGCATAGGTGACCCATGCTACAATGTTAAGAGAATTCTTGTGGATAACGGTAGCTCTATAGATAACCTATTCTACTCTACCATCCTTAATTTGGGTCTCGCTAGAGAAAAGCTTCAACCTGCGGCAGGTCCTTTATATGGATTTGATAATCGATCTGTACGAGTAGAAGGGATAATCAGTCTCCTAGTTGTACTTGGAGAATTCCCCCAACAATCTACACACTCTATCCAGTTTATCGTTGTAAAGTCCGAATCAGGTTACAACGCTATCTTTGGGAGGCCACTCTAGTCAATTTTTGGTATTTTCACCTCTATCCCTCACCTCAAGCTAAAGTTCCACACTCCAACAGGAGTTAGTGTGGTTTGCAGAGATCAACAAACATCATAAATCTGCTATCTCAGGCAGGTCAAAACACGCCCGACTGATACTCTAAACATTGAGGATTTTGATCTCCGGAATGAAGACATACCTCAGAGAACCTCCCCAGTAGAAGAACTCACCACTGTATCTATCTCTGAAGAACATCCTCTAAAGACGATGCAAATTGGGTCATTTCTCTCAGAAGACGAGAAGAAAATATTCACAAATTTTCTACGAGAAAATCAGGACATTTTTTCATGGAGTCCGGCAAATATGCTCGGGATTGACCCTGGAGTAATTGTACATTCCCTTAATGTCAATCCGGCGAATAAACTAATCTTCCAGAAGAAATGGAATTTTACACTAGATCATCAGCAGGCGATCGAACAAGAGGTTGACCAACTCCTGAAAGCTGGATTCATACAAGAAGTACATTATCCTACTTGGCTGGCAAATGTCGTATTGGTTTGGAAGGGGAGCGGTGCATGGAGAATGTGCATAGATTACATAGATCTCAATAAAGCCTGCCCAAAAGATAGCTTTCCTCTTCTGCGTATCGACCAGTTAGTCGATACCACTTATGGGCATCGAATGTTTAGTTTCATGGACACTTACTCCGGTTACAACCAGATCAAGATGAATCCGAACGACAAAGATGCAACAGCATTTCTAACAGATAAAGGGTTGTACTATTATCGGGTGATACCATTCGGGCTCAAGAATACTGGAGCAACTTATCAACGTTTCATGAATAAGTTTTTCAAAATCCTTATTGGACGTAATATGGAGGTGTACATCGACGACATGTTGGTAAAGAGTCTAAAAAAATCTTAACATATCTCTGACTTGGAGCAATGCTTCCATCTGTTGAGACGTTACAATATGCGACTCAATCCCGCCAAATGTGCCTTCGGAGTCGCTTCTGGAAAATTTTTGAGTTTTATGGTAACCCACAAAAGAATTGAAGCCAATCCTGAAAAGATCAAGGCGTTAAGAGATATGGTGCCCCCGAAGAACATCAAGGAAGTCTAAAGGCTGAATGGGAGAATTGTAGCGTTGTCTCATTTCCTGGCACGCTCAGGAGACAAATATCTGCCTTTCTTCAAAATACTCAGAGGTGCCCGCAACTTTGGGTTCCAATGGACAGATGAATGCCAAGAAGCCTTCGAACAGCTACGAAAGTATTTTGCTTCCCCGTCGGTACTTTCTAAACCAACGCCTGGAGAAAAGTTATATTTATACATAGCTGTTTCAGCCCAAGCCATCAGTTCGGTCTTTGTGCGAGAAGAGAATCCTGTACAATGCCCCATCTACTATGTTAGTAAAATCTTATCTAAAATAGAGGGACATTATCCCTTAGCGGATAAGACAGCATTGGAACTAGTATATTCTGCCAGAAAACTACGCCCCTACTTCCAAGCCCATTCAATTGGGGTTTACACAAATCTGCCATTAAAAAATATTCTGCAAAAACCAGAAGCATCGGGTAGGCTCGTCAAGTGGTCTGTAGAACTGGGAGAATTTGACATGAGTTATATAAGCGCGCTTTCACCGGGCCATATCTGAAGTGTCTCCCTCCTTCAAAAGTTGAATATGCACTCTGAGAAGTTCATTCAGGAGTATATGGCGAACATCTGGGAGGAAGAGCTTTGTCTTATAAAATCATGAGACAGAGGTTCTATTGGCCTACAATGAAATAGGACGCACTTGAGTTTACACGAAAGTGTGAGAACTGCCAATTATATTCCAATCTCACCCATACTCCAGCTCTGGAACTTGCATCACTTCAAAGCCCTTGGCCTTTCTCCCAGTGGGGAATTGATATAATGGGACCCTTCCCAATAGCCACAAGACAACAAAAATTCATCATCCTAGTTGTATATTACTTCACAAAATGGGTGGAAGCAGAGCCCTTGACAAAAATTACTGAAGCAATTTCCAAACAATTCTTATGGAAGAATATAATTTGTCGCTTCGATATTCCAGCAAAGGTCATCACCGACAACGGAACTCAATTTACTGGAAAAATCTTTAAATCTTTCTGTAAAGATTTTCACATTCAACTCGTCCACTCAGTTGTCGCCCATCCTCAAGCAAATGGGAAAACGGAGGCTACGAATCGAACAATTCTTAAATGGATGAAGACACGCCTATGGAAGGCTGGGGGGAAATGGGTTGAAGAACTCCTAAATATCCTCTGGGCTTACCATACCACGGCCAGGACTCCAATAGGAGAAACTCCGTTCAACTTCTGTGTCGGTACAGAAGTAGTCATACCAGTAGATATTGGAGTCCCAAGTAACAGAGTTCAGACTTTTGACTTCAATAACAATGAGGAGAAACTCAAGACAAATCTAGATCTCCTCCCTGAAGCAAGGGATGAAGCCTCACTCAAGGCCGCTACATACCATCAATGGATTGCTCGTCACTACAATCAGAGAATTAAACCTCGAATATTTCTATTGGGGATTTAGTTCTACGAAGTATCAAAACTGTTGAAAAAGGTCCTCAACACAATAAGCTCTCCCACCTATGGGAAAATCCTTACTTGGTGGCGGCTATTATCAAGTCAGGGACCTTCAAATTTAAAGTTGTGAACGGAAAGATGCTTCCCCAAACTTAGAATGTGGGCAACCTTCGCAAGTACTATCAGTAGGAGTTGATGCTGTTATCTATTTAGTGTGATCTCATTCGTCGTGTTCGTTTTGATTTGTAGCCATGCTTTGTATCTTTTAAGTTTCTCATACACTCTTTGTATGTTGATTGTAAAATAACACTCCTTTTTGTATCCCTAAGTTTACTAGGGAATTGTCGCACTGTTTTATATAATACAGTAATGTGATGTTTGCTTTATCATTGTACCATCTCTTCTATTCGAGCTTTTTCCTATGATTCGAGAAATACACAACTAATATTTTATCTAAATCAATAGGCGACTAATCCCAAGGGATCTAGTCCGACCTCTTCCACACAGGTTAAAATCATCAAGCAAGTGCTTTGATTGACAACCTCGGATAGGTCAGAGTGTCCCAAAACGGATATCTCTTGCATTCATGCAAGTCAAAAAGACTACCTTAACATTCGAATTAACATATATGAAAAAGAAAATTGTCTTTTTTATATATATAAAAAATCCACAAACATCAAGTACATCGTCAAAAAATAACAACACATAAACAGCAAGAACATACGTACAATCATAGCAACAAAAATAAAAGCAACACAAAAAACATCAAAATAATTCTATAGAATCTCAAGATGATATTCGTCGTCCTCTACCAATGCGAAGATCTTTTGCAAATCACTCTCCAATTCTTCACTGCCAGAATCTGGAAAAGGATCACCAGAAGCTTGGCTTGGAGTCAACCCCTCGATCTCCCCTCCATTCTTGCATTGCACTACACGAACGCCCTTCATGAAGCCTTTAATGAAGCCATCTTGCATAAGCTCTGCTTCTAAAGCCTTCACCTCTACGTCATAAAAATAATCGCGGGCTTCCTGGACTTGATCCTCGACAAAAATCTTAAAAGCGTAAGATTTTTTGAATTCTTCTAGGCTGCAGACGATGACAGTTGAGCTACCTTCTCCAACAACTTGTTCAGAAGCTTCTTATTCTTAGCCTCAAGGATTCACATATTTTTCAGCTGTTGGTTATTTGTTGCCTCTACCTCTACTAACTATATATGCAAACGATCCATCCGCTCATTCTGGGAAAAGGCTGAAGCGATCTTGTTTGTCAATTCTATTATATATTGATCGAGTTAATTCTCTACCGTCTCCACCTCCTTCACTCTGCCGTCATATTTCTTCTTGTATTCTCCCTGAAGGTATTTGACCTTCAGGAATTCATCGTTCTAGTCATCCAAGATTTTGTTCACCTCAGGGAACTGTTCAAAAAAGAATCAACAAGTGAAAAGTATATCCTTGAAATTAGACACAAATACAAGGGAAATGGAGAGAAGGTGAACACACCAACTCTTCGGCTCGTCGATGACCAATGCACCTATGTTTCAGAACATCCTCTGTAATATATATTATGGACGGAGAAAAATGGGGACCCTTGCCGGCAACTGACAAGATTTCTTCTGACTTATTCTTCTTAAGTGCCTGTGAATCTCCCTTGCCCTCAGGTCGCTTGGATTGAGTTTTTTGGGCCTCCAGGACTTTTGCAGATATCTTCAACCTCTATGCATGTGACCTCCCTGCATGCATGGATAGTCCCACCTTGAATAAATATTCCTCGTCTATGCATCTGCTCAGAGAGCGCATCTCATAACGAAGAGCTTCAATATCAGGAAGCTTCAACATACTCAACAAGTCTTCCGCTCCGATATGAAGGGGGATAGGTACCTCCTTCAACTTTCCCCATCTTTTTTGGAGGCCCTAATCATTCTGCACAAAGAAAAAATTGCTAACCCAATATTTGGATAGATCCCGGGTACGAATATCCAACCACTTGGATCTAAAGGAGATTCAGGCCTGGGGATCATTATAGATTTGCCCCATCTGGGATAGGCATTCTGCAGACAATACCACTCCGCTGTCTCTTAAAAATGCGATGAGGCCCACAACGACTGACATAGCCCGATGGGAAAATTGAGACAAACACAATCCGCAAGTCGTCAGGATATCAAGCAGTTCAAGAGGCGGCGAAAATTGCAACCCTGCTCGCAAACTAAACTCGTACATTGTCACGTATCCTTGGGGAGGGAAGAAGGCATGCTCAGATCCCGCCAACACCTTCATAACCAAATCATTAGGATAATGAAACTATTCCTAAAAGAGATGAAAGAGTCTTCGGTGATGATGGAGATAATGTCATCGGCTTTTGTCGCCTTAGGAACCTTCTTCGAACCCTCTGAACGGGCAGTAGGACGATCTTCTACGACAAAAATGTCTTTGGTAGAAGTGCGATCACCCATTTTGATTTACTCATAAAAAGGGGGGGAGGTGCAATTCTAAGTAGGGAAGATCTCCTACAGAAGATAGCAGAAAGCCCCTAGAGCGGGAAAAGAAATGGGTAGAAAGCTGGGGGGGGAGGAAGAAAAATCCCCTAACTCCTTCATGAAAAGAGGGGCGCTAATTTGAGTAGGGGAAATTTCCACCTCAAAAATAACGGAAGCCTCAACCATTAGAAAGTCGAGGGGGGGTGGGGG
>NW_021318775.1:2826086-2906366 GCF_001605985.2 Dendrobium catenatum
CTTGAAGTTCATTCCCAAACTTTATTTCTTATAAATTGATTCAGCTCTTCTTGCATGGCCAATATCCAAAGTTCATCAGAAAGTGTTTGATCAATATTAGTGGGTTCTATAATAGAATAAAGGTTGAATGATTGACTTCCTTGTTTAATCCACGCCTAGTTTTAACACCCTCACTAGGTTCACCTATAATCAATTCCGTTGGGTGGTTTTAAAAAAATCTCAAATCTCTAGGCAAAGGGTTTTCTCTCTCCAAATTCTCTTCCACATTTTCTTCCAAGTTTATTCTATCAATCTTTTGGGAGTTATCCTCAATCTCATCTTGAATAACATTTGGCTCTTCCAAATTTCTAGATTCATCAAATATAACATGTGTGGTCTCTTCAATTACCAAAGTTCTTTTATTGAATACCTTATAAGATTTTCCAACACTTGAGTATCCAACAAAAATTCCTTCATCTGATTTTAGATCAAATTTTCCTAAGGAAAAAATTTCATTATTATGAATGAACACCTTGCAACCAAAAACATGCAAATAAGACAAATTAGGTGTTCTATCTTTTAGCAACTCATAGGGTATTTTATTTAATTTAGATCATAACATGCAGTGCTAACTGCCTCAGCCCAAAAATATATAGGAAGTGAGTATTCTGTCCACATTGCTCTAGCGGCTTTTATTAATGTTATATTTTTCCTTTTGTCTACCCTATTTTGCTGAGGGGTTCTAGGTGCAGAAAAGTTATGATCAATTTCTTTCTCCTTACAAAAATTTTTAAATCTCTTATTTTCAAATTCTCCTATATGATCACTTTGTATAGAAATAATTTCATACCCTTATTTCCTTTGAATCCAAGTCGAAAATTTTCTAAATTCCTCAAATTATTCACTCTTATGAAATAGAAATCTAACCCAAGTGAATCTTGAGTAATCATCCACAATAACAAATCCGTATACCTTCCCTCCTAGACACATAGTTCCAACTGGTCCAAAAAGATCCATGTGTAAATTTTTTAATGATTTACTAGTCCTAAGATCCTTATTGTACTGAAAAGAGGACTTCATCTACTTTCCTAATTGACATGCATCATAAAGGTGGTCCTTAGTAAAGTCTAGTTTTGGTATACCTCTTACTAATTTCTTTTGGGTAATCCTCCTAAGGTTTTTCATGCTAGAATGACAAAGTCTCCTATGCCAAAGCCATGACTCATCAAAAATAGTTTAAAAAAAAAAAAACAGTAGGAGTCTGAATGCAATTTAAATCTAGCATAGAAACATTTTTTACCCTTTTACCATTTAAAACATCTTTACCATTTAGGCTTAATATGCAGCTAGTAGGAAAAAATTTTACACTATAACCCTTATCACATAACTGACTTATACTTAACAAGTTATGCTTTAAGCCTTCAACTAATAACACATTATCTATAATTTTTTTTTTAAGATTTCCAATCATACCTGATCCAACCACTTTCTTTGTGGTATTATATCCAAGTGTAACCTTGCTTCCACTCCTGGTTTCTAGCATTATGAATTGAGCAGTATCTCTAGTCATATGCTTTGAACATCCGCTGCCCAGGTATTATATGCTCTCACAAGGTCTTGTGTGAGAGCGACCCTGCAAAAATATCAAATGTTAGACCTGGGAACCCAAACAAGTTTGGGTTCTCCTTTTGGCAATTTTTAATCAGATGCATGTATGATATGTCTAGGTTTATACAACTTAGGTATCCACACCAAATTAGTTTTCATCTTCAAGGTATAAGTGTGAGCTATATGTCCAAGCAAACCATAATTATTACATTTAACATTAGAAAAAGGATTCCTAAGTCTTTTACTACTTATTTGTCTTTTTAGGGATTGCATAAATTTAGGATACAAATTACGATTAGTAAAATCTTCAAGTCTGGGGGGTATCCTATTATCCTCGAGAGCTTTTATTTTATACTTATAAAATGAATTCATATATTCCAAGATTCAATTTGTATAATTGATTCGATATGTTTTGCTCTTTGATTCATCCTTAAATTTTCTAAATTCTTTTTCAAGATTAGCATAGGTTGATTTTAAATTCTCATGATTTTTATTCAAGTCATCAAATTCATCTCGTAGTTTTATGTGGTTGTCATCTATTAAGGCATGATCTTTCCTAAGGATTTCATGTTCCTTTTGAAGTTCTTCAAATTTTAAACTTAGACTAGCATGCATTTTCTTCATTTTCTTATATGCATCATGCAGGTGTTCAGAAACTTCAAATAATTCATCATAAGTTAAGTCACTTACCTCTTCTTGATCTGACTGATCAAGACTATCTGCCATCAAGCAAATATTGGTAACTTCTTCTTCCTTTTCAGTCTCTGATGAATCTAAAGCTGAGTCCGCCCAGAAAGCTCTTTGAAACTTATTCTTGCCCTTCTTTACAATTGGTTTCTCCTATACCTTCTACTTGCTAGGAGTGGCTTTGAGTTTTGGGCAATCAGTTTTAATATGATCAAGTTTCTTACTTTCATAGCAAATTATTTCATTAGAAACCTTGCAATTTCTATTAAATTTACCTCTATTCTATTGCTGGCGTCTCTTCTGCTTCCTTTTCAGAAAGCTTCTGAATTGTTTAGTCATTAATACAATGTCGTCTTCATCCTCAAGTTGTGAGTGTTCACTCTCAGACTCTTCCACTTTTAGTGCTATGTTCTTTTCCTTTCGTGGTTCACCTCCATCAATCTTTCTTTGGCTAACTCCTTACTTGTAAGCAACAAGTGAACCAAGAAGATTGTCAATAGAATAAATGTTTAGATTTTTAGACTATGTAATTACAGTAATTTTAGCATCATAAGAAGTAGGTAAACAACGAAGAATCTTATTAACCATTTTAGCATTCATTAGTTCCCTACCAATTGCATGCAAAGAGGTGACTATTTGAGTGAATCTTGTGTTCATTTCAGAAATGGATTCATTAGGTTTCATGCGAAACAATTCATAATCATGCAACAAGATATCAAGTCTAGATTGTTTAACCTCGTTAGTCCCCTCAGATGTTATACACAGTCTATCCCATATATCCTTTCCACTTTTGCAAGTGGAAACCCGCATGTAGTCTTCAGATTTTAAAGCACAAAAGAAACTATTTAAACATTTAGCATTTAGTTGTGCTAAGTAATGTTCTTCTACAGTCCAGTCTGCAAATGGTGTTTCAACCCTAACTCCGTCAACTAATCTAGTTGGTTTTGTATAACCTTCCTGGACTAAGATCCACATACGATAATCAAGTGATTGTAAGAAAGTAGACATGCGTGTTTTCCAAAAATCAAAAGGTATATTATCAAACATTGGAGGTCTAGTAATAGAGTAACCCTCAGGTGTGTTTCAGTTTCCAAAGGTAGCCATCTATGTTAATCAAAAAGTAGTTTAAACTTATGATTTTGAAACAAAGCTCTGATACCACTTGTTGAGGCTAGTGAATAGGTTGTTAAACCTAAGTTAATGTCCCACAACTACCAAGAGGGGGGTGAATTGGTATAAAAAAAATTATCGCTCTTTTTAAATGAGTTGAACCGAAAATAATTTTAGTGAATTTTTATAAAAAAGTTTTTTAACCACAACCCCTTTTTTTATAAAAAAAAATAGAAAAATGAGGAAAATAAAAATAGTAAAAAATAAACGACACAAGATTTATAGTGGTTTGGTCTAAACTAGACCTACATCCACTCCCTAGAGGCACCCTCTGTGTATTGCTCTAATACCAATAGTATCTCTCCTTTTGCACCCACAATAAGGCGGAGAAGCCTTTACAAACACTCTTTCCACCACTACCCGGTGCGGTAGAGACCCGTCATCCTTTTATACTATCCCCAGTGTTGGTAGAGAACCATTATCCTTTTACACTATCTCTAGTATTGGCAGAGAACCGTCCGTCCTTTCACACTCTCCTAGTGTGGGAAGAGAACCCTTCATCCTTTCACACTCTCCTAGTATGGGCAGAGAACCCTTCGTCCTTTCACACTCTCCTAGTGTGGGCAGAAAACTCGATCTCCTTGACAAATCTCCTCACAAGAAATCTAGGATGAAAGAAAAGAGTGAAATAATCTCAAATCACAAGTAGGAAATCTTACATTTTAACACCAAGCAAAGCCTTCACCCTCATGTGGAAGAAATCCTTCTTTGAATGCTCTCTCTCACTCTCTCCTTGAGTCTTCTTTCTATAGGCATGAAGATCAATGACCAAAAAGATTTGGTGGCAATCTAATTTGGACTATATATAGGAATGACAAGAAAAACTGCCCAAAAATTACAAATTTTCAATTATGTACGTAGTGGATCATCCAGTACGATCGTGTATCATCCCGAACGATTTTACTTAAAGTGTCGGAAACGATCCTAAAGTATATTGGTATGAACTATGTTCGTACACGATCATCATCCCGTATGAACTAGGTTCGTCCGGTACGAAACAGTTATTCCATAGGTCGGTTTCCAAATCCCTGCAGGATGTAAACAACTGTGGTAATCGGTTCGGTTCTTCGTGGGATGAACAAGTTTCATTCTGGACAATTTTATATAGAGAGTTTCATCGAGAGATGAAGGTTTAATTTTGTCCTGTACGATTTTAAACAGAAAGTTTCGTCTAGAGACGAATCATGCATTTCTTCTGGATAAACAGTGCAACGTGAGAATCCAGAGGCGTTCATCCCGGGATGAATATTAAATTCGTCCTGGACGATTAGGACTTAGAAAAAAATTCTCACTGCCTGTTCGATCCATTGCTCTTTCGAGGGGTTAATTGAGATGATCGTCCCGTACGAACTAGGTTCGTCCTGTAAGATCAGTTCACAAAAGTTATTCCCCCATATGTGTATGTTGTGAATATTCACTCAATTACAATCACTTCCTCTCAATTCAAAAACATTTTTAAAGCTTTTAATTTACAAATGATTGGATGCTGAATTTGATTTGAAGTCTTCATAGTTTGGAATTGATTTTCCTGAAATGTTAGTACACACTAGAGCAAAAACAAATCTTCCAAAAAGTGTTAGGAGATATCTATACATAAAACAATAATATTTGTAATCATCAAAATAATACAAGTTGCAAGAATGTAAAACATGCAAATAGCAACTCTCTTAACAAAATTTACCTCTTTGAAGGCATATGATCAAGTATGACAGAGAACTCATTGTTGACCTGGGGAAGAGGGACAATTGTGAACAAAGTCTTTTCGCTATCATAAGCTCTCCAAGGCTGTATAAATCCTTGCTAATGATATAAAATCGTAAGAATCGTTTAACAAGCCCGCGGTAACTAAAAAAATGGATGATAACAACATTATGTTACTCAATCCTCATACAACAATAAACTATAACAAATCCTAAAACATTAAAAATAATTAAAATTGTTTATTCATCCTTAGACAATCAAATGAATATGCACAGACAAAAAAAAAAAACTTAAATTACACATAAAAGTAAATAAATTTCTTATCGAATATTTTGAGCAAGCGGTGTTTAAAATAAAATAGAAACATTACCTAAAATCACTAAAAATATTCTTATTATTTTCAATATGATAAGATTTCATCTTAAAAGAATTCACTTGTCATTCTACAACTAGTTGTAACATAGTGACCTTTAAAACATTTTGTACGTTGTAGCCAAAAAATAAAGTTAATATTGGATGCCAAGGAAACTGTAGTGTATGCTGCATAGAAATACCAATATGAAGTCCCCTTTGCATAAATGGAATGAAGATATATGAGTATGTTACAATTCTATCTTATTGGGCTATGCCAATGGGGTAGGTATTGGAGCTTGTGAGAGCTTCTTTGAAATATAAATTTTAAGAAAACATTCCAACTACTCGACATAGAACAAACATTATATTGAATCAAGGCAAAGCTTATATTTGAAATATAAAATGTTCCAACAGTTTTTCAACATAATTATATACGTTGTTGCCATATAAAATCAAACAAGTGTAGAAATTTCAAGATTCAAAAATATCTTTACTAATGATGATTCTCCAAAGTTAGATGTAAGCAACAATATTATTCTAAATGCTCATGATGCAGATTTTCAAGAACTCATCGCATAGAAGTTTCTTTTCATATAAAGAGTAAACCATTTTAACATTCAACTTTTACAAAAGAAGAGCCAATGTCAGTGAAGAATAAACTTCTATACTTAAACATAAGGCTAACTTGTAGAACGGATCGGAAGATCTACCGAAATGAATGTATATGCAAAGAGAATGATATTTTGGTTAAATCTTTCAAAGCATCATCAGATTTCAACAATGAAGGAAATGAATCCCTATTATCTTCCTTCACAAAACCAAGAATGAGAGGAAAACTAAAGGAGAGGAAGGAGTAGAGGAGAAGGAGATTACACAAGATTGAGAATATTACTGACATAGGATAGGTCTAGGGCCAGCGATCAACATCGAAAATCCCTGAGAGGGAGATGCGGCCGGTTCTTGCGAATGGGGCTAGGCTGGACTTTGGCTACTGCAAGGGCGGACTGGAGATGTCGCGTGGAACAGAGACGCAAACGGGAGAGGGATCTCATCTAGGTCTTGATGTCCGAATCCAAGGAAGATGGGGAGTTTCAGTTCTTGTTTGCGAATGGAGGATCCCACCTATAGCTTCTCACATCATAGAGCAAGGAAGAAGAAGGAGGGAGTTCGGCCTGGGTTGTGCGAACTGGGAGAGAGTGAGCGGGCTAGGGTTCTTGCGGCTTTTCTTCTGAACGAACAAAGAGACCGAGAGGGAGACATTCGGGCTGGGGGATTTCACGAAAGTAGAGTGATGGAGAGAGAGCAGTTTGCGAAATAAGAGGGAGAGAGGAGCGGTTCTACAAATGGGGCTGGGGCTCGGTTCTTTCCTTGGTGTCATCTAGAGTAGAGAGATCAGTGGGGGTTCTCAGGTTCGTTCAGTTTTGTGAATAAGAAGAAGATCGTGGGTGTTTTGTTTGAACCGGCTCCAATCAAACCTAATAGTTGTTTATTCAAATTAATCTTAAATTTACAATCCTACCCTCTCCAATCAATTGCTGTGATTAAACGTTTATATTTTAAGAGATGGTTGATAAAAATAATGAATTAAGTTAACGAATTTTGTCTAAATTTAATTTTATAATATTTTTAATTTGATTGATTCAACTCAATTAACATTGATTTAATTTTAGGGAGTTTGTGACGAGTCTATTTTGGTAAAATAAAAATCATCATTTGTTAAAACAAATTTACGTCGAGTCAATTTTATTTGAATTAATGATGACTTAGGTCGAGTTAGGAGGTTGTGTTGATTTGAGTTTAGTTTGGAGTTGAATTAGATTTAGATTGAATTGATTTTGATTTGGGTTGAATAAAAGGGCCAAGTCAACGCTACGTCATTAGGTATCCACCTAAGGAAAATCCTACGGGTCGTTTATGCTAGGTTACAAAGACCTAGGCACTAGATTGAATCGGGGAAATTGACCTCGAATAATGAGGTCAATAAGCACAAATTATTAGATTTCTTATCTCAAAATTTTAATAATTAATTTTAATTTATCAATTCATAATTTAAGTTATAAATTATAATATATATCTATGAAAATAAAATATTTACAAATATGAATAAATGTTCGACACATCTGTATTAGTATTTTGAAATAATTTTTGTTATTTAATTATATCCTAATATTTAAATATAAAATTTTCAATAAAAAGTGAATTAATTTTTTTTCTACTACAGAAAAATTAGCGACCAATTCTCTTCTTTGGTAGCTAATGCTTCATGTTTACTTAGAGGCCTTTATCATCATTGGTCACTAAAACATACTTTTAGTGACCATTTTACTTTCATCTCTAAATTTTTGGTTGCTAATGATCAGTTTTCTTGTAGTGCGTTTGACCTACCTGAGATTATTTGCAAAAATATTACTTCATGGTGTTAACTTGTATGAAAGAGGTTGAGGTAATCCACCAAGGATGTTTGACCTATCTAATGTTGCTTGTAGAGTATTATTTAATGATGTTAACGTGTGTGGAAAAGATAAAGATAATTTAATTAAGGATATTTGTCCTATCTGAGGTTATTTTTAGAGTGTTTTTTTAATGATGTTAACCTGTATAAAAAAGGTTGAGAGAAATCCATCAAGGATTTTTGAGCTATCTAATGTTATTTGTTAGAGCATTGCTCGATGGTATTAACTTGTAAGGAAGATCTTGAGATAAATCCGTTAAGGATGTTAATTAAACTGAGGTTGCTTATTAGAGCATTGCTTGATGATATCAACTTATATAGAAGAGGTCAAGGGAATCCATCAAATATGTTTAACCTTTTTTAGACATTTTGTTAGAGCATTGAGTAAATCCATATGGCACACTTTGGAACTAAGAAAACATCAAAAGTATTTTCATGGGAAACACTCAATCTAGCAAATACCGTGGTGCTACATGAATGGCACTGCAATATTTTAAAGGGAAAATTGGCACTTTAGCACTTAATCCTCCAGAGCTATAATACAATCGACTTAAATTATATTATTGATGATTGGCATAACACTGCAACGCTTTTGGGGCTAGCGTTGCGGCAGAAGGTTAATTTCTCAAAATTAATTTTCTATGCTATAAATAAACCACAACTCAAACACAAGGAGTCATCTTAGCTCACTTCTAGCCATAAAACTTTTTAAACTAACAAAAAATATGAATCACATAAGTCATAATAGTAAACATAAGAATTAATTGGATTACCTCCCAAATTGCATCAAGTTTATAGTTTCCAACCAGACTATTCTAGAGCCATATTCAAGATGAGATAACTCTAATGAGCTCCTAAGATGATCAACATCTCCTCCTAGATATAGTTTGAATCTCCCATTGATAATAATAATTTGGGTAGTTTTATGGTTATGAATAGAAATAACTTCATAAGGATAAACCTTTATTATAAGATACTCACAACCTGGACTTTCGTTTTCTTGAAATACTTTAATCTTTAATTGTATAGAGCTTCTTGGCTAGGCTGAAATTCCTTAATAATGAGCTTATGATCATGCCTTTTATTAATTTGCTCCTTACATAGCTTTGCATCCCATAAGCCTCATATCTAAATTGCTCTAACTCATTCAACTGTATCAATATCTTTTCCTAATCGTCCTTAAGATTGTAATTCAATTCTTTTACTTCCCAAAAAGCTTTATGTTCTAATTCCAAAGGCAAATTATAATTTTTTCCAAAGATTAATCTATAATAGGTGTCTTGAATTTAATCATATAAGCCCAAAGTGACAAATTCCTTTAAATAATGATGTTGATGATATTATGTTGTGTAATATGGCTACTAATGGCATCTTTAGTATTAAGAAAGCTTACAACTCTTTTAGAGCTAAACATGCTTCTTCTAAATTTTTTACTATGTTATGGCACAAAAGCATTCCCACTTTTATTGCTACTTTTATTTGGAGAGCAATGCATAATTATATTCTTACAGATGAGATTTTAATTTAACGTGGTTTTATTTTAGCTTCAAAGTGGAAATATTGTTATCATGTTGAGAATATGCATCATGTTTTTATTTCTGGCCTATTGCTACTAAAGTTTGGATTCATTTTGAAGATATTTTTAAACATAATTATTTTAAGCATAATATTTGTATTAAGGAAATCCTCCATTTTGGTTTACTAATGTGAAAGGTCATATTGACTTATTCCCTCCCTTATTCTCTGGTACCTCTGAATTAGAAGGAATAACTCTCTTTTTAAAAATATCACTATGAATCATAACCAAATTATTACAAATGTTAAAGATGAAGTTTGTAGGCTCTTTAATTTTAATCTTCTGGGCTCGAAGAATTTTAAAGGTTATTTCCATGTTGCTAAGGAGTTTGGTATTGTCCTTCATGATAAGGATATCAGTGAGGAGTATAGATTGATTTATTGGATTAAAACTCCTAAAAACATGTTCAAGTAAAATAGTGATGGGTCTATTAAAGCAGATAAGTGTGGCTGTGGTGGTATAATTAGAGATTCTAATGTTAATTTTATTGTTGCTTTTGCTAGTTTTCTTCCTGCTTGCTTTGTTATTTTCTCTTAACTTTTTGCTATCTTGTTTGGATTGAAATTATGTCTTTTCCTTGGTCTGGTTAATATTTGGATTTGAAATTGATGTGTTACATTTGTTGTTTTGCCAAAAAGATAATGATGAGATGATTTGTATTCCTGATTTTTTTTATCTTATTAGGAGAATTAAACAACTTTTGGTTTTCTTTAAAATCATGTTGATGTATATTCACAAAGAATGCAGTGCTTGTGCTGGCTGGCTAGCTAAACATTATTCTGACTTCTAATTCCTTACTGAGTTTTCTTATAGTTATCTCCCTTCCATTGTTAAAGGCATCATTAGATTACATAAACGCAGTTTTCCTTATGTTAGAAATTAATGTTTATTTTTGCTAAGTCAATTTTTGGACTTCTTGTTGTTATGCTACTATGCTTAGTTTGGATGGTTGTTTCCAGGTGGTGAATACTAAGAATTCTATTTATCTTATTCTTCTTATGCTTTATGACATTGGGCTGGGCTTTGATGAAAATATGTTTTTTGCTATGAATTTTGGCCTTAATATTAAGTGCTACTTCTCTTTTGTTTCCTTTCCTATGGATGGGAATGAATTTTGCAACTTGTTGCCTTCCCAGATTAATGTTTTTATGAGCTGCCATATTCCTATTTTTTATCTTACTAGGGCTTGCAATAATTTTAAATGGATGATTTCTTTCCGTCATTGGTTTGGCAATTAGTATAGTAGTATTCTTGACTTACATTTTGATGATAACTATTGGGATTAGCATGTTTTGAGCAATGATTAGAGAATTAATTATGCTGATCATTACTCTATGTGCTGCTCATTTACTCCGTGGGTTAATTCGTATATGTTTTTTGGCAGTTTCCCTTTCTATCATTTCTAGTGGGTAGTTCGTCTTTGTTATATTTGTGGCTTGTTTACTCTATCTTAGTGTTTCTTAATTTTATGCTTGTCAATATTAAAGTTTTTTTTTTTAGTTTATCAGGAGATTTTTTGGGCTATTCTGGTGAAATTGTGTGGTTGTGTGCTACTTCTTTCTTTGTTCAAGAGTGAATCCTTCTATTCTAGTAACACTTTCTTGTGCAGGATCTTTGGGAGCCTGGGTGGGTTTGGGAGTAGACTGGGATGGCACTTGAGTGTTGTTCATGGTAACATTACATATGCTACATGCCTGAGCTTGTATGGCAATCCTTTTCAATTAGCATTTTCAGTTCAGATGGTTCTACTTTGTTTCTTAAGTCTTCTTCAGATTATTGCTATTTTTTTGTTTCAATTTTGGTGTAAGATCTTGGCTTTCCGGTGCTTTATATTTATGCTATTGGAACAAATATGAGCTGATGGTTATCAATTGTGCCGATTTTCTTGTTGTTGGCCATGCTTTACCTAGTTACTGCACTTGATATATTTACTGTTGCTATATTATCAATTGTGCTTATTTTATTGTTGTTGGCCGAGCTTTACTTGGTAAATGTAGTTGTTATATTTACTATTTTTATATTATTTATATGGCCTTGTGTTCTAGTTATGGGTGTGTTGCATCTAGTTGTGCTATTTGGAATATCATTTCCTTGTACAGTTATTTGTGTATGCTGTGGGATCAAAATTTTCTTTTGGTTATTTAGTATTGGGTTATTGGCATTATAAATTCATATGTTTATTTCTTACCTAATATCTCTTTCATGATTTTTTTGTTTCAGTTGCACTGTAGTTTTCTCTTGTAGGTTAAATTTGAGTTATCTTTTGGTGTGCATACTAGTCTTTTGAGCTACTAAATTGAGCTTAATAGATGTAAGAATTCTCATTCTTTTTTGCAGGGCTCTTTTTTGGGTGGCAATCCCCAAGCTTAATGATAATACTTTTCATTTCTCCTTTTGGGTTTTTGCTTTTGGCCATTTTAGAATATTTTTAGATTTTTTTGTACTCATTCTTATTGGGGAAATATGGCTCATCGGATCTTTTTTAACTATTTTTTAGCTCTTTTGAGCAATAGGGAGCTCAGGTTCCCTTAAGGACCTTGTACTTATTTTTATTATTAACACGTAGTCCATCCAAGGGTTTTTACCAAAAAAATTTTGATGTCCAATTGAAGGATAATAAACCTTTATTAAAAGAATTGGTTTACAAATGGGTACTAAATTTCAAAATCAAGCTACTGCGATTAGGAATATTGAAAAATGATTAGGATAGTCAGCTGAAACTTTAGGTAGTAGATCCCAAGAAACTTTACCTAGTAATTTTGAAACAAATCCTAAAGAAAGTGAAAGGAATAATACAAAGTAATTCAATGGAAGAGAGGGAAGGAGTCAAAAAAATTAATTAAAAATAAAGATTCATTTGAAGTAGAATTAATTTTTAAAGATCAAATATATGCCCCCAACCTAAAGAAGCACCTTAATGTGATAAGGAAAAATAAAAACATATTAGAGAGGTAGTAGAAATGCCACATCACCATTTCTTGAAAGATTTTTAATGTAAAATTTTGATAAGTAGTTCTCAAGGTTTCTAGAAATTATTAAAAATTTAACTATTAATATTCCATTTTCCAAAGCCTTAGAACAAATGCCAACCTATGCAAAGTTCATGAAAGATATCCTTAATAAGAAAGAAGATTAGACGATTTTGATATCATATATTTGACTGAGGAATGCAGTACAATTCTACAAAGAAAACTTTCTCAAAAGCATAGGGACCCATGTAGTTTTATCATTTCTATGGCTATAAGGAAAATATTTTGTGATATAGCTAGCTAACATGAATTTAATGCCCTTATCCATTTTTAAAAGAATTGATATATGAGAAGTCTAACCTACGACTATTAATCTTTAGTCACTAAAGGATCTACTTGTTAAGGTAGATAAGCTTATCTTCCCAGTAGATTTTATTATCCATGATATAGAAGAAGATAGGGAGATACAAATTATCTTAGGTAGACCTTTCCTAGCAACTGGCAGGGCCATGATAGATGTGCAAAATTGAGATTTCACTATGAAGTTGAAATATCAAAAATTAACCTTCAATATCTCAAAGTCAATGAAATTTCCTAGTGACAAAATTGAGAATTTTCATAGAGTAGTCTTAGTTAATGATGATGTAAATGATTGGTGTGGAGGAGCTTTTATTGGATAGTCCTTTGTGTGAGGATGATATTGAAGTGGGAGGTAGAAATTCTATTCAAATAATTTGTGAAGCCCTTCAAATATTTAAGGATGGGTTTGAAGTACTTGATAACTCATCCTTAGGAAAGACATTGAAACTATCTATCATAGAGGCACCTGTGTAAGAGTTAAAAGCCTTGCCTACCATTTCAAGTATGTTTTTTTTGGAGAAGAGTTAACCTTACTTGTTATTACATCTACTGAATTAGGAAAAGAATAAGAGGTAAAGTTTATTAGGGATCTTAGTTAGTATAAGAAAGCATTTGGTTGGACCATAGTTGATATCAAGGGAAGTCCATCCTTGTGAATGCACAAAATTTTGATGGAGAAGACTTTCTTTCTAAAAGTTTATCCTCAAAGGAGGCTAAACTCTATTATGAAATAAATATTTAGAAAGGAAAAACTTAAGTGGTTAGATGTAATAATCATTTATCCCATTTTCGATAATGCCTGGGTGAGTTTTAATGATTGTGCTATAAAGAAAGAAGGTATAAATGTTGTAGAAAAAACAATGACAAGAAGCCTTTATTCCATAATGTGGGGTCGAATAAATGAATCCTTTTTCTTTATTGTGTATGATTAAGAGTTAAATTCTCATTTAGATCTAATAAAGAAAGGTCATTTCTAATATTTTCTTATGAAGCCTTTTTAGGTCTGCGTCTACCTTTCTTAACAAAAGATAAATCTAATACATTTACTCTCCTAACCAGGTCATCAGAAGTCCACCATTTAATGTGACCAAACCATCTAAGTTAACTCTCTCTGATCTTATCTACCACTGGCCACTACTCTAACCTTTTCACATGTATGCTAATTTTATATCCTATCTCTAAGAGTAAAGCCACTCATCCACCTGAGTATCCTAATCTATGAAACTTTTAACTTAATATTATACTTCTCTTTTAATTGGCAACATTACATGCCATAAAGAATTGTATATCTACTACCTTCTTATAGAATTTTCCCTTAAGTTTGAGTGGTACTTTTATATCACACAACATGCCCTATGCATTCCACCACTTCATCCATCCAACTTGAATTCTACTAATAATATCTCCATCTATTTCACCATCACTCTGAATAATAGACCCAATATATCCAAAATGAGTACTCTTATTAATGACTTGACTACTCATAGTAAAAAAACCCCACTAGACCTATTATTATTAAAATTACACTCCATATATTTGATTTTATATATACTCAAATGAAAAACTTTAAACTCTAAGGTTGACCTCCACAATTCAAGTTTACCTTCAACTCCCTCTTTTGTTTTAGCATAATGTTGTAGCCAATGAAAAAAAAAAAAAAAAGAACTTGTACCTAAGCTTAAAAAAAGCAACTAAGAATAATCATTTTACCTCACCTTTCATTGACTAGATGTTATATAAGTTAGAAGGATTTCCTTTCTATTGCTTTTTAGTGATTATTTAGGACACCACCATATTCTTATAACACCAAAAGACTAAGATAAGACTACATTTACTAGTTTGAATGAAACTTTTGCCATTAGAAGGATACCTTTTGGCTTATGTAATGTTACCATTACATTTTAGAGGAATATGATTTCGATTTTTTATGAATTAATTGAGCAGGGAATTAATATATTCATAGATAATTTCTCTATTTTTATAACACTATTGATTCTTGTTTAAAACATTTAACTTTTGTTTAGAAAAATTGTATTGAAATAAATTTTGTACTAAATTGGGATACTTGTCATGTTTTCAATATTACAAAATAATTAGGTTTGTTCCATTAAATTAAGTCTCAATCATAATGAAGAACATGATGAAGGATAGAAGGTGTGTTATGCTGACCTTATCGCTTACTTTAGGGATGATGAAGTTTCTAAGGATGTGTTGATTTATACTTACATCTTGAACTAGGGTGCAAACCAAAAGAGCATGACTGTTTAGTTGAGTATCTCTAAGTTTTATGTTCATTTGTGTTTATTCTTAATCAAGGCTAAAGGCATTAGAGTGAGCTTTGAGGCTAGAAGTAGAGATGCATAGGATTTGATATAAATATTCGAAAGTTATTTCAATAGGCCTTCTTCATATAAAATATTGAAGTATGATGCACTCTCTATTAATTCTTAGAATAGCAAAGAATTTGAAAAGTAATTCAGAATTGAAAGAGAATGCTAAGGTCAGAATAAATCATAATGTCTTGCCAGTAAAGAGATTGACTACATAAAAGTTAAGAACTTCCTAATTTATGAATTTTGAAGTAGTAATCCCAGCAACTTTGTATCTATGGTAGGATTATTCATCTATAGCTTCTTAAAACCTGGGATCTACAAGACATTAGGAAGAGCTACCTATAAGAGTCCTAGAGCGCTTACAACTAGCCATTAAGAATAAGAAGGACTGATAATGTAATGTTGAAGAATAGGAGAAAAAAAGTTTGAATTAAAAAAAATTGATTTGCCTCTCCTTAAATAGGGATCAAAGAGATAGTATAGTATAGTATGCATCATACTTATGATAAGAAGAAGTTAATTCATCTAGTCTGATCAGTCTAAAATGTTGGTCAAATCATACAATATAATCAATATCATATTAGATAATCTTCATAAAAAGTGTTCGTCTCAAGGAGTAGTGGTATGATTACTAATCAGGATTATCATCCTGTACAAATAGGAGTTTATATAATATGATATGTATTAATGATCATACCAGTAAATATAAAATTGTCTGAGCTGTTATTGACACATGTATAATAATATGAAGTGAAGGTCATACTGTAAGATGAATAATAATTGAGTGAATCTTACTCATTGAATTGATTATGTGATGCATGTGTGATGAATTATTAAGATCATACAATACAAAATAGATCTTACAATACTATATGAACAAATATGACATTTATTTGTAATGATTAGGGAAAAATATACAAATATATTTCAGAAATAATTAACAACATAACAAATACAAAAACACAAATAACTAGATACAAACATAAACAAAAACATATAACTTAAGCAATTTAACAAACATAATAACTTTTGACCATATCCATACCCCATTTTCTTTCAATCATTGATGTTAATCACACCTAGTCTAGTCCTAAGTGTGTTGAAGGTTTCATAACTAAGGGGTTTTGTAAAAATGTCTGCTACATAATTTTTAATAGCTACTTTATGCAATTCTATTTCTCCACTGGCGTCATGATCCCTAATAAAATGGTGTCTAATATAAATATGCTTTATGTAAGAATACTCGATTGGATTCTTTGAAATGTAGATATGACTAGTATTATCACACATGATTCGTATAATACCTATAGAATATCCAAGGTTAAGGATTTGTTGCTTTAGCTATAAGTCTTGGGAAACATGTCTCACTATTGTTATATACCCTACTTTAGTAGTGGATAGGGTTACAAAATTTTGCTTTCTATTGGACCAAGAAACTAAGGATTGGCTAATTAATAGATAGGTTTCAGAAATGCTTTTCCTATCTACTTTTCACTCCATAAAATTTGAATTTTAATATCTTATGATTTAAAAGGTGGGGCTATGTCTAGGACACCATATGGCTAAGTTTTGGGTGTCTATAGGATTCCTAAGAAATCTCTTCATTGCACTCCTATGGTATTTTTCTGGATTAGCTTGGATTTGAGCAAATAAAAAATACACTAAACATGATATTTGTTATGTTAACAATAAAGTAAAGAAGTGATTCTATTATTCCCCTATATTTTTTCTGAACCACGAATTTTCCATGTACATCTTTATCAAGTTGGATGGTTGAGCTCATGGGTGTATGCATATTTTTTGAACCTTCCATATCAAATTTTTTCAATATCTCTTTAATATACATAGTTTAGCTTAGGATGGTACCATCATCTTTCTACTTTATGTTAAATCCAATGAAATATCTCAACTCTTCCATCATACTCATCTCAAATTTCCTTGCTCAAAGTACCTAAAAATTCTTTAAATAGGTTTTCATTTATAGATACAATTAGTATGTCATCAATATAGATTTTCACTATGAGTAGATCATCTTTTATTTTCTTAAGGAATAGGGTGGTGTCCACACTACCCTTAACATATGATCTATCTATGAGAAAGGTGCTAAGCCTCTTATACCACGCGCTACTTTTAAACCATATAAAGCTTTCTTTAATTTGTAGACATAATTGGGAAGCGATGAATTTTCAAATCATAGTGATTGATCTACATAAACATCTTTTTTTATTACCCCATTGAGAAAAATACTCTTCATATCTATTTAATATAACTTAAATATTCTAAATCATGAAAATTTTAGTAAGACACTAATGATTTGTAGTTTAGATATATGGTAAAAAGTCTCCTCAACATCAATATCTTATATTTGATTGTACCACTTAGCCGTTAATCTAGCCTTATTCCTAATTACTACTCCAGTGTCATTCAATGTATACTTGAATACCCATTTAGTGCCTACTACACTTATGTCCTTAAGTGTGCTAAATAACTCCCAAACATCATTCCTAACAAATTGGTTTTAACTCTTCTTTCATAGATAGGTTCCAAAACTTTTTAGTCAAGGCTTGATCTATATTTATTGGTTCTGCCACATATATAAATACAATATGACTAATTTCTTTCCTGAGGATTTTTATAGTTCTAACCCCTATTGAAGGATCTCCTAAGATAAGCTCCTTAGGGTGATTATATGAGTATCTCCATTCTCTGGGCAACTACTCTTGAGGTTCTTCTTTATCTCCAAGGTCAATAACCTCTACTCCATGGGTAATCTCTACCTCATCATCATCATCTAAACTAGGCTAAACTAATTTATCATATTCATAAAAAATAATATTTGTGGACTCCTCTAAACCTAAGGACATTTTATTAAAGATCGTATAGGCTTTACCCTATAGAGGAATAGCCTAACAAGGCTCCATTGGACTTGGAATCAAACTTTCTAAATGAGATTTACCATTGTTATGAACAAAGCAATTACACCCAGAGACATATAAGTATGAAAGATTAGGTGTCGTACCTTAAGCAACTAATAAGATGTCTTATTCAATTTGGATATAATATTAATCCTATTCAAAATATAACAAGCATTATTAACTACTACCAAAAAATATTTAGGAAAGAATATTCAGCTAATATTACCATAGCAGCTTCCACTAATATTCTATTTTTCCTTTTAGCTATGTCATTTTGTAATGGGGTCCTACAGGAGGAAAAGTTATGTTCAATCCAAAATTAATAACAAAATGATTCAAACCTCTCATTCTCAAACTCTCCACTATTATTACTATGAATTATAGAGATATCACAAACAAACTTCCTTTGAATCCTAGCGGAGAACGTTCTAAATTCATCATATAATTCATTTTTATGAGGTACTCTAAACCATATAAATCCTCAATAGTCATCTATAATCATGTATCCAAAAACAATTTCACCTAAGTTTGTTGTACTAACAGGACCAAACAAATCCATATGTAAAATTTCTAGTAGTATAGTTCTAGTGATGTCTTTAGTGGAATGGAAGGATGGCCTAGTTTATTTTTCTAATTGGCAGGCATTGCAGGAGTGATCCTTAGAGAAGTATAGCTTGAGTATGCCTTTGACTAGGTATTTTTGGGTAATTATTTTATGAATTTTTATGCTGCCATGGCATAGTTACCTATGCTATTTCCATGATTCATCAACAATAATTAAAAAATATATATATCTAAATTATCAATATAGGATAGGTCAGGCATATAAATATTGTTGATCTTTTTTCCTTCTAAAACAAAATTTTCACTTAAACTAATCATAAATTTTCTTAAAATAAGTTTGATATCAGAACCCTTATCATAAAGTTTGCTAATACTAAGAAAATTGTGTTTTAGGCCATCTGCTAAGAGTATATTTTCAATAATAAAGCTATTTGAAGTGCAAATGTTTTATATTTTAAAAATTCATTTACATTTCTGTAACTTGCAACTTGAAAAAATAATGCATACTCACTAGAGGATAGTTCCATTGCCACTATCTATAGTTCCTTGGACCCCTTTTGTAACTTAATGTGTTTGGATTCCAAGGATTCATGTAACTTGATTAATTAATATGCTTCTTATTTAATCAAACAAATTCATCCAATAGAAAAGCATGCTCCTTATCTAAAGTAGAATGTTTAGCTTTAAGATTGTCATAATCCTTTACTACAACGTCATGCTCCTTTTTTAAATTAGAAAATTTGATTTTCAAATTAGCATACAGTTTCTTTAGGTTCCTATATGAGTCATGATTTTTTTCAAAACTAGTAAATAACACATCATAGAAAAGTTAACACACCTTATCATGATTAGAGTTAACAGTTGAGTCATTAGCCCTTAAAAATAAAATTTTTACCTCCTCTTCTTATTCTTCCTTAGATGGGTCTGAAGCTAAATCTTCCCTGAAGGCTTTATGTATCCTCTACTTACCCTTTCTTAAGTTTGAGTTTCTTCACCCTTCTCCTTAGTTGGTTGAATTTTAGGTTGGGGCATTTAGACCTCAAGTGTCCAAACTTCTTGCATTAAAAATAAATAATATCAAATGAACTTTTATAAATTTTCTAGTTTTACCTTTGCCCTTCTCAAAATGATGATTTCATTCTCTCCTTAAGAAGCTTTTGAATTATCTCTTCATCAAGGCTATTACATCATCTTTGTTTAATCCAAAACTATTGCTTTTATTAGTCACCAACCATTAGTTCTTTGGTCTTCTCCTTTCATTTATCACATGAATCCTATAATCTTTGGCTCATGTTTTGCTTGTAAGCACTAAGAGATCCCAATAAATTATCAATAAAGTAAATATTTTAATACTATGAGTTAGAAATAGCAGTGAGTTTCACAAAAAAGCTATTGGGCAAAAAATTGAAGAATTTTATAAACCTTTTTTTGAGTTTGATAATTCCCTTCCTAGAGTATGAAAAGAAGTCACTATTTTTTTGAACCTTGTATACATGTCAAAAATTATTTCACTAAGTCTCTGGTGATAGAGTTTATATTCATGTATTAAAAAGTTTAGGCATGAATGTTTAACTTCATTGGTTATTTTATAAGTGATGCACAATCTATCCCAAATATCCTTCCCAATTGTACAAGTAGAGACTCTCATGTAATCCTCAAATTTAAGTTCACATAAGAAATAATTCAAGCAGTTAGCATTAAGTTGTGATAAGTCACATTCTTATTTACTTTGTTCAGTGAAAGGAATATCAGTTTTAATCCCATTAGCTATATATGATGATAAGAAATAACCTGATGGAATCATATGGAACATCCTAAAATTAATAGAGTGTAGAAATGTTGATAATCTAATTTTCTAATATATATATATATATATATGAAAAAAAAAATTTATACTCTTTTACTTATAAGTTTGCCCCCCCTGAAAATTAAGGCCAGATCAGCACCTGAATGGAATATTATCGAATAACAATGGAAAAATTAATGAATACTCCTCCATGGTATTCTTATTCCCAAAATATGCCATAGATATTTTCTCAAGGATTTTCAAATCACTAATATTGACACTCTCTCTGATACTAAGTAAAATTTAAATGAGATTATTGAACCTAGTTATACTACCCACGACACAACAAGTGTAGGGTGAATTGGCATTTTAAAAATTTCTTTTTTAAAATTATATCCTTTAAAAACTTAATATCAAATTCAAAATTACGTTCAGAGGTTGATCCAAACATGTGGAAGCAAAAATCAAAAGCATTTTTTCTTTTACGCAGAGGAAAATGATATAAAAGCTCAAAAGCAATTTTTCTTTTGTTTTGATTTTGTTGAAAGCACAAATATGAAATATTTTTTTTCTGAGATTATTTTTTAATTTTTTTTCACAAAAATTAATCCAAAACAATATCAATGCTTTTAACCAATTTTAGTAAGCATATAATTTGGAGGAAATTAAAAACGTGAAAGAAAAAATGCAAGATGAAAAAGGAACGGGCACTCCAAAAATTTTATAGATGTTTGATAAAAAACTTAAATTACATCCACTCTCTGAAGTTCTCCTCTCTGGGTATTTCACTAATCCTTTAGTGAATCTCCTTTAGCTCCTACAATAAGGCAAAGAAACCCTTACAAACTCTCTTACAACAGCTTGGTTACTAAGCTAATTATATACCTTTTATAAATATTAGATGTTAGATAGATAAAATTACACTATTATAAACATTAATTTTAAACTACCAAGTCTTAAGTTTGGAAGTGGTGCTTGTCATATATTTTACCTAAAATGTTAGTAAACAAATAAAAATAATATGAAATAATAAAAAGTAAGGGAAACTAAGTAATCTTTAATAATGTTTATAATAATCAAAATGTAGGCTCGAGTTTCCGAATTGCAACACCTTTGACCTCTGTCTTCTAGTTACTATGATCCTTTTGACCACCATTTCCTACCTACTATGGCTCCTCTGACTTCAATCACCTAATAATGGTCCCCTATGACCTCGATATCTTTACTACGACTCCTCCGAGAACTAATGCATGATTATGGTTCTACCGACCAAACAAATAGACTAACCTTCTCTTGAGAACAACCCTCATATCGATAGATTCTTTCAACTCTTACTCTATAATATGATCTATAAGATGTATATTTACAACATTAAGTCAAATCCTTCCACTGATGAAGGGCCTCATTTGTAATTAATTACAAATACTAATATAATCATTTTAAATGGGCTAGGCCCCATGGTCTTATCCCTTTCAAGGTTTTTCATGTAATAATATTTGTGTCTCCTATAACTCTTCACTCCACTCTCTCTCGCCTATCTATTTGTTGGATCTTCATATAAAGTTACGATGCTAAACAATATATCTCTCTACTATCATGAATGTTCTAGGATGTAATAATTTGGCATCATATATTGGAAGAAATCCTTATCTAAGGGGAAAATTTTTGGTATAGACTCAAAAATCCATTCACGTAAATGTCCTGGGAATAGTTGTCGTAAGGTAGTCCCTTTTAACATAATTTGTTAACGGGTTTGAAAAATGTATTTCAATATTATGGAAAAATTCACTACATTAACAATCATAAATTATTTTTATACCCTCTCAACTAATAACCATTATTTCATTCATTTTATGTGGAGTAGATTTAGATTAAAGTGCAACCTTCATTACAATCTCAAATATGGAAGTGGTCAAGCATGTCACTCCAATAATTTTTGTATCAAAAAAGAATCTTGTTGGTGACCATCTATTACATAGCTTCCAACAAATGCAAGAAAGCTTGGAGTGAATTACAAACTTTATACAGTCTCCAACTTGACTTCTACTTTTTGGGAATGGTCATAGTCTCTACGTGAAAAGGAAATAATAATTAAATGATAGACTAATCCTCAACCTCTATCACATTAGTTAATGTTATAGAACAATGCCATGATAAATAACTTTGGATAGGTCAAATATCTTTATTGGATTCCTTTCGACCTCTTCTACACAGCTTAATGTCATCAAGCAAAAATTTGGAAAATTACCTCGGATAGTTCAAACATTTTTGGTAAAACATTATTGGTGGGTTCTATCAACTTCTTCCATATTTCAATTCAAAGGATGTCTCTCAACTTAATTGACATTATTAGTGTGCCGCTAAATTGATGTCGTCAACACATCCCTATCTATTTGGATGTCTATAGCTTTCAATAGAATGCATCCTGACCACTACTGTTAATGGCTCTTTACCTTCTGATACCCATCATTGGTTTCTCGCTCAATCACCATTAGTAGTTGTTAACCTTTTTTTTTATTGAGGTCAATTTCCCACATTAAACATCTGATTTCCATTTACCAATCATTGAATTGCAATCTAAACTTTAAATCCAATATATCACTATGCTTTGGCATAAGTATCACATCACTGACTTTAAAATCCATCATCTAATAGCTACCCTTGATTATCATTTGATCATTTAATCAAACACCAAATAATTATCAGTGATATGATCATTTCAAAAGTTAAACTCCCATAAGTTATTGAATTCCACAATCAATTTCACAATCCATTACAAAATTAAACTTTAAATCCTTTAGTTGATAGTTACCAATACTTATCACTTGATCATCTATTCAAGCATTGACAATCATCATTGATTATGAATATTTTAAGCATGGCAAATCTAAAACCCATCTAAATCATTAATCAAATTAAATTTATATAAAATGCATTTACCAACCTAATGTAAACCTCCAATATCAAAGATCCAATGTTCAAATTCAAACCCAAAACCCCTTATTTAACAACCTATTTTTGGACAAATTTCAATCACCTCAAAACCTAACAAAAAATCCTTGTATTTATGATCAGACAGTTCCATAATGATTAGGCATACCTCCAAGGCCAATCACATCAGTTTGTAGACATTCCAAGTTCCCTAACTCATGAAACACAAAGAATATTCCAAAGTTGCAAAACCTTCAAATATTTATAACCTATGCCACTCAGCATAACATATTGTGGTTTTTGACCTTAGAAGCCCCCCAAATATATTGATCATGATTATTGTCATTAACATAAAGCATTGAAACAATATTGAACCTTTGGTGGGCCATCTTTAACCATAGTTGATTATAAAACTTTGAAAACCCTAAACCCTAAAACTTCTTTAAAATAAATTTTTTCTTAAACTTCAATATGACTCAATCAAAACAAACCCTAAACCTCTTCCAACACATTTAAATTATGAACCAAACCCTAAGTATTGTTAAACCATGATTGGCCAAGATAACCTAGGTTGTCAAAAAGGTCTCAAAAGCAATGGAATTACATTTCACATGGTTTTGAAAACTGGACCAGACCGATCGGTTCGACCGGTTCAACCGTGAATCGGTCTAATAGCCGGTTTGGTCCTCTTGGAAAATTGGGTTAGCATCAAATTGGTGAAAACTAGTTTGAACCTCCAGTTCAACCGCCCGACCGTTGAACCAGACCAGTTCTTAAGAACCAGTAGGTTCAATTAGTTTAATATAAAATATTTTATTAAATATTAAATTAATTTCAATGTGATATAATTTTAATTTTTTTAAGAATATAATTCCAAAATTTTCATAATATTATATATTAAATTTTAGACAATCATACCCACATGATTCCATTAAACCATATGGGCTCTTAACCTATGGCTACAAGAATAGGTATATAAATAATACAACATAAAACTCCTAAGTAATGTGGGACTAAACAACTAGTAGTTTCTAGTTTCAACAATGAGTACAAGATAGATGTTTCTAAGAGAAATTGTTGAAATTTTTTTTATGAAAAATTCAAATAAAAATAATCATAATAATTTTTAAAGAAAATATTTTCTTCAAAAGGTATCTTTTATATTAATTGTTCTAAGTCATTCCAAAATTTTATTTTTAAACCCTTATACAAACCTACTTGCAGAGCATAAGCACTTAGAATATTAATAATCTTAACATCAATAATAATATTTAAAGCTATAATTATATCTCAAATTCTATTAATTTTTATAATATTATTATTTATTAGGTCATTTGATTCAACCCGAGTTCGACTAGACGAACCGGTCGAACCGTGAACCTCTTATTTTACCGGTTCATTGTCCGGTCTGGTTTTAACAACCTTGATATTTCAGGAATGGAGATCCCACCAAACTTTGGGATAATCTCTAAAAAACTCAAACATGTCATTTGCAATGCATTGAATAAATCTTAACTAAGGATTAATAAAGGGGTTCCTTGAGCCTTAAAACATGTATGGTGAACCAAATGAGCTATCCATTGTATGGGGTCACCTCCAATAAGTCTAAAATGGCATTTGGAATGAGTTTAATCAAACATTAATTATTGGTCAAACCTAGTTGACCAACAATGGTTAACGAAAACACACATGAACACTTAAAAATTTAAAACTAATGATTTTGACCAAACCAATGAACCAAACTTTTAGTGGTGGTTTATGGTGTCACCATGAGTCCCTCACAAAATTTCCAGCCCTTGGATCTTGAAAGTTTGTTAAGGATGTTAAGCCCTTAAGAACTGGCTCAAGGCTAACCAAGAGGGGGGATAAATTGGTATTTTAAAAAATCTTCTTATAATCAAAGCACAATCACAAACCAAAATCACCACAAAAATCAAAGTGCAGAAAAATAAAGTGAAAATCAAAACAAAGAAAGATCACACCAGATTTATTGTGGTTCAGGCAACTCGACCTACGTCCACTCCTTGGAGGAGCCCTCCGAGTATTGCACTACAAAAGCGACTCTCCCTTTGCTCCCACAGCAAGGCGGAGAAGCACTCACAAAATCTCCTTTCTGCCAACCCCCGCGAGGTAGAGAACCCAACTCCTTTTGCTTCCTCCTGAAGTAGGCAGAGAACCCAACTCCTTTTTCTTTCTCATGAAGCAGGCATAGAACCCAACTCCTTTTTCTTCCTCTTGAAGCAGGCACTGAACCTCAACTCCTTTTGCTTCCTCTTGAAGAAAGAGAACCTTGACTCCTTTTGCTTCCTCCTGAAACAAGCAGAGAACCTCGACCAATTACTGAAGCTTACCTCCTTGAACCCCCAAGGATGAAGGACGAAGACTGGAGAAGATTCCTTAGAACCTTGCTTTGAGCAACCTTTGTGAATCCATCTCACAAAATCCCCCTCAAAAGTTCCTCCCTCTCTCTCCCTCTCCTCTTGGCTCTCTCAGGTCAAGACATAAGCTAAAGGTCTCTTTGCATGAGAAAATTTGGGTCCTTTAAATAGAATTTCAAGAACCATCATTATCGTATAGGATGATTAATATCATCTAGGATGATTAATATCATCCTGGCTGATTAGAATAAAATAAGCTCAATCAACCGGGATGATTTTAGATGATCAGAAGAAAATTGGTTACATTGTCCAGGCTGATACAATATCGTCCTAGCCGATTAGTTCAAATTTGAGTACAATCATCCTGAACATCACCCGGAATAGAGTTTAGCTAATGTTAATAATCCAGGATATCATCCCGACCGATCCTGTGATCGCCCCGACCTATGTGATCGTATCAATCAGCTTTAATTGCTTTCTATAATTACCAGATTATTTTAGGCATAATTATGCTGCATCGTCCAGGCCGATGTATAGATCATCCTGGCTGATGTCCTGAAATAAAGAATACCTAAATTGATTATAGAGGCTGATTCTTTCTGATTTGAGCCCATCATCCTAGCCGATATGAGGATCATCCAGGATAATGTGCTTAATGACGACTGCTTAACCAGGATGCCATAATTAGGATTTCTATTTTTAGTCGGATCATCCTGGCCGATATGAACATCATCCAAGTCGTTATACTCAAATTAAAAAAATACAGAAAACCCCTCAAGTGTGTGTGTGCATGGTTACTTAGCATCAGGAACCACTTTTACAAATGACTCAAGAAAAAGAAAAATATTACAAACTTACTCAAACTGAATCTACCCAATCTTGAGCTAGTCTTGAGTTGCGTTCGATCGTGTAGACCTGAAAAGTTAGTAGGAAAGATAGTCGTAAAAAAACATAAATGTTTTATATCATCAAAAGTCTAATCCATAATCTTAGATTCGCAACAATCTCCCCCTTTTTTATGATGGCAAACATAATAAAAAAAGTTCAAGCAGTTAACAGTTTAATAAAAAATAGTGTGATGAAAAAGTAGTTCACTAAGTTTCAGAATCAAATTAAATGGTACAGCAAACTACTCCCCCTTTTGACATCATAAAAAAGTGGAGGAAACTAAAACAACCATAAGAAAAAAAACTATAGAAAATAGAAACTAAAACAACCATAAGAAAAATAAACTATAGAAAAATAGCATAACAAAGAAAACTAAAGAAATGAGGGACCTTAATAATCAGACGGAGGAGGTGGTGGTGAAAAGTAACTGGTCAAAGTGGCAAACTGAGATTCGAACTAGGCCATGTCCTGGTCGTGCTGATGATGTCCTCAGTATGTTGCTGCTCCTGTGCAACAACATAGGCCTCAAAACGGGTCTCCCACTGATTAAATCTTTCCACTAACTGATCTAACTGAGAGTACTGTCAGAGGGAATAGGTTCAGGAATAGGAGCAGGAGCCTCCTCCTCCTCGGTCCCCTGAGCTTCCCCATCCCCTGAGTGGAGACGAGTATTGTGAAGGACATTGAAGGAATTGTTTGAGTGGAAGGGTGGCTGAAGGTTAGGAGGAGCAGGATATTAAGGTTGTATTTGGACTCTAGAACATATGTAATGATGTATCCTAGAGTAAGATTGGGCTTCCTTCTATGACCCGGATTTGAAATTGTAGTCAAATATTTGATGTAGAGAAAGATCAGGTTGGTTGCATTAAATTCACGATTTGCTATTATGTAAAAAGTCGTGAGTGAAAGAAGGAGAGTGATCTGGACATTATCGCTGGCTTTGGGAATTACAAAGGTGTGAAGGACATGTTGGATCGTTCTAGCATCTTTAAGTAAAGAGCTAGTCTCCCCAACATGAAAAGGGGCATTGGTGTGACCAAGAAAGTGATTGGCCATAGCCCAGTTAAAATCAAGATCAGAAATGAGGGTATGCAGCTTATCCCTAGTGGTGGACAGCTATAATAGTTCGACACAATCCTGGTATGTGATCTCGATTGGGCGTCGATTCACATATGAGGTGAGAGCAGTGTAGGAAGAATTGAAGAGAAGATTGACATAAAATTCAAAAAGAAGTTTAGAATTAAAGGGGACTGCGAGGGTGAGAATAAAGCACAGAGAGGTGTGAGTAAAAAGGTTGAGTACTGGATATGAGAGGTGGACTGGATTGATTGCTCGGGAGAGAGAAATGCTGCATTCTTTGTAATGGTGGTAGGCAGCCTGATTGTCTGCTTCCCAAAAATGAGAGTCCAGCATGTCCCTCAAGGAGCTTCCATACGTGTATCAAGAATGCTTGCCACTAACCATTAGAAAGAAAAAGCAAGGAATAGGAAGTAGAAAGCCAAAGAAGGAAATTGATGTGAAAACAAATGGCTGGAAGGGGCTCAATTTAAAGAAATTTCTGGTTCGTCCAGGATGATTGCAGGATCGTCTAGGACGATCCGGTGCAATTATTGTGCATAGTCCAATTGTTCAAAAAGACGGTCATATCATCTGAGATGATCAGATATCGTCCGGGACGATTTGACATAGGCGATTGTTTGAGGGTCAAGCCGGATGACCGTTAAAAAAGAAGATCATCCAGGCCAATTTGGTGGATCGTCCAAGACGATGCTCAATAATGGATTGTATCGGTCGAATTTAAAATGTTTTAAATCATACGCCAAGTGTATCATCCAGGAAAACACTGGAGTGTCCAGGACGATTATCAAAAAATGGATCATCCCGTGCAAAATTATAGATTTTAAACATTCTGACACATGTATCTTCCAGGACAAACAAGTGTATCAGACGGGATGATTACCAATACATGCATCGTCCAGGATGAAAAAGATATCAGCCAGGATGATTAAGTTGATTATAGTAGAGGATGATCATGTCATCCAGGATGATAATGGATCGTCCAGGACGATGAAGAGCAGAATAGTCAAAATAATGAGTAGATGGAGTTTCTGAAGAAGGATGATAACATCTTCTAGGATGATATAAGTATCATCCAGGACGATGTGATAAAAATTGGAAATCAGAGGAAGGATAGAGATGATCAAAGAAGGCCCAAAAACACTACAATCAACTAAAACACCAATGATAAAACACGAAAAAGGCATAAAAACTAGCAAAGAAACAAGGTTTTTTTTTTTAAAGTTTAGCAAGGCATGTATATGATAAATTCTCAAAATAATTAAATTTTAAAGATTTGTAAGATCAATGAGTTAACAAAGTCGAAATCTGAAAATGGTAGAATATCCGATCCTGTTAACCCTTGCTCGGACTTCTTTTAGGGAAAAACCGTCTTTTGAAAACAAAAGACCTAACTCAGAATAAACTAATTTGAAAAAAAAATATCCATTCAAAACTTGCTCCAAAGAAAATATCTTATAGAATAATATACCAAAGCAATTTGTCTTAATCATGGAATTTGAAATGAAGCCTTTGAAAATATCTAGTAACCCATGAATTCTTCTAAAATTTTAAAAGTTTGAAAGAGGAGTAAGCTTGTCTTTTTTGGGTTCATTTTATGCCTCTTGTCAATTTGAATGACACTCTTTGCGCATCTTTTGATTTTTGATACACTTTTGTGTATATTTTTTAATTTGGCGTTATTATGCATCTTTTTATTTTTGGCATCAATGGCCTTTTTATTTTTATTTTCTTGCAAGCTAGATCCCTTTTCAAAAACTTTTAAAATATTTTTAGTTATGAGTAGATCTTCCAAATATTAGAGAAGAGAAACTCACTCTCTAACATAAGGAAGAATAGACCACAAAGCAAATTTTAGTAATTATATGATAAATGCAATGGCAAGATTTCAATTAACTTGAAAGATATATAAAAACTTTGAATATTATAAATATAAGGTAGATTATTGTAGCAAGATAGAAAAGATCTTAATTTCAAAAACCATTTGTTAATTTTAGATAGACTTTTTTTTAGAAAAGAAAATTATACCAGTAAAAGAGGTTAGAGGGAGGGAAATCATCAACAGTGTTTTTCCCTTTAACTAATTTAGAGATGTTAAAATATTGACTATAAATCTCTAAAAAATAAAAACAAGGAGAAAATATCATAAAGCAAAAAAGAAACTAAAGTAAAAGTAACTATAACAGCAAATATGAAAAGATAACACAAAAACTAAGGTAGAAAATAATAACACATAATAGAGTAGTAATCATGTAATTTAAAATTTAATTTAGCAGCAAGTTTAAGCAATTTATGAGCTACGAGCCTTTGTCCAAGTATCATATGCTCTCACAAGATCTTTGGTGAGAGCACACCTGCAAAATGATCAAATATCACATTTAGGAACCCAAACAGGTTTGGGTTCCTTCTTACGAAAAGAAGAATGTAATGCATGAGTGTTATGCAGTGAATTATGCAATTTGGGTCTCCACACCCAATGTATACTACGGTGAATGGTGCAAGTATGTGCTATGTGTTCTAACATGCCGCATGAAAAACATCTAACTCCAGGAAAAGGATTTCTTAATCGGTTCGGGTTATAATGCCTCATCCTAATTATTGGCTTTGGATTAAATGTGGGTGTCATCAAATTTTTCTTAAGTGCATCCAATTTTCCTTTAAACCTCAAGTGAGCATTTTCTAAATCAATCTCCAAAAAGTGCTTTTTCTGCTTATATTCTTTACTAGAAGCTTTAAAATTAGAATCAAGCGAGGTGTAGGAAGCTTTCATAGAATCATGCTCAATTATTAATTCAGAATTCTTTTTATTTAAATCATCAAATTCATCAAGTAGAGATGTGATTTCTATCAATTTGAAAGTGATCTTTATTCAAAATTTCATGATCTTTTTGTAAGATCAAAAAATCCATTGTCAAACTAGCATGAGTTTTCTTAAGTTTTCTCTATGATGCATGAATTTTCTCACATATTCACGCAATTGGTCATAGGTTGGTTGGCATACCTCTTCTTGGTCAGATTGTTCAAAATCATCAGCCATTAAGCACATGTTTGTTGTCACCTCTTTAGGTTCAGTCTCAGATGAGTCAGATGTAGACTCCGCCCAGAAAGCTTTTTGGGCTCGCTTCTTATCCTTTATGAACTTAGGTTTCTCCTCATTCTTTTCTTTGCTTGAGTGATCCTGAAGTGTAGGACAATCAGCTCTGACATGTCCAAGCTTCCTGCATTCAAAACAAACAACGTCAGAAGAACCTTTAAAATTTTTGTTATCCTTACATTTTCTCTAATTCTGATGATGCTTATGACTCTTCCTTAGAAAGTTTTTGAATTTCCTAGTGATGAAGGAGACTTCATTGCTTAAAGACCCGGAGGAGTTAGTGTTAGAGTTGTTCATCTTAACTGCCACCATTTTCTCCTTCTTCCTCTCACCTGCATCAAGATTTCTTTGATTCACCCCTTGCTCGTGAGCAATGAGTGAACCAAGAAAGTTATTGATCGAATAGATATTTAAATCTTTAGATTAAAAAATTACAGTGATTTTAGCATCAAAAGAGGAAGGCAAACATCTTAAAATCTTATTCACTTTTTCACAGTTAGTAAGTTCTCTTCCTAACGCATGCAATGAAGTAACAATCTGAGTAAACCTTGTATACATTTCAAAAATTATTTCATTAGGTTTCATACGAAAAAGTTCATAATTATGCAATATAATATTCAAATGAGATTGCTTAACTTCATTAGTGCCTTCATAGGTGATACACAATTTATCCCAAATTTCTTTACCAGTAGTGCAAGTAGAAACACACATGTAATCTTTGGATTTCAAAGCATAGAAAAAGAAGTTCAAATATGTTGCATTAAGTTGTGCTAAATCTCTTTCATCAAAAGTCCATTCAGTAAAAGGTACTTCAGTTTAAATTTCATTAAGTTCATGAGAAGGTGGAGAATATCCTTCTTTAATAAGCATCCATATATGAAAGTTAATAAATTGTAAAAAAGTAGACATGCGAGTTTTCCAAAAATTAAAAGGAAGATTATCAAACATAGGTGGTCGTGTTATAGATTATCCTTCGTTGCATTACGATTGCAATTGTTAGCAATAGATCAAAATTCAAAAAGTTTTTAAACTTAATTTTTATGAATCCTGCCCTGATACCATTTGAAAGCTCGTTAAGGATGTTAAGCCCTTAAGAACTGGCCCATGGCTAACTAAGAGGAGGGGTGAATTGGTATTTTAAAAAATCTTCTTACAATCAAAGCAAAATCATAAACCAAAATCACCATAGAAATCAAAGTGTGGAAAAATAAATGAGGAAATCAAAACAAACAAAGATCACTCCAGATTTATAGTGGTTCGGTCAACTTGATCTATATCTACTCCCCAAAGGCACCCTCCGAGTATTGCACTACAAAAGTGACTCTCCTTTTGCTCCCATAGTAAGGCGGAAAAGACCTCACAAAATCTCCTTTTTGCCAACCCCGGCGAGGTAGAGAACCCAACTCCTTTTGCTTCCTCCTGAAGAAGACAGAGAACCCAACTGCTTTTGCTTCCTCATGAAGTAGGCAGAGAACCCAACCCATTTTTCTTCCTCCTGAAGCAGGCAGAGAACCTTGACTCCTTTTGCTTCCTCCTGAAGCATGAAGAGAATCTTGACTCCTTTTTCTTTCTCCTGAAGTAGGTAGGAAACCTCGACTAATTGCTGAAGGTTACCTCCCTTGAACCCCCAAGGACAAAGGATGAAGACTAGAGAAGATGCCTTGAAACCTTACTTTGAGCAACCTTTGTGAATCCCTCTAACAAACTCCCCCTCACAAGTTCCTCCCTTTCTCTCCCACTCCTCTTGGCTCTCTCAGGTCAA
The DNA here is from genome assembly GCF_001605985.2 of Dendrobium catenatum. Classification (NCBI taxonomy): domain Eukaryota; kingdom Viridiplantae; phylum Streptophyta; class Magnoliopsida; order Asparagales; family Orchidaceae; genus Dendrobium; species Dendrobium catenatum. The sequence continues at coordinate 2,858,671 of NW_021318775.1, forward strand.
GACAACAGCTAAAGGTCTCTTTGCATAAGAAAAATTGGGTCCTTTAAATAAAATTTCAAGAACCGACATTATCGTCCAAGATGATTTGAATATCATCCCGGCCAATCAGTACAAAATAAGCTCAATCAGCTGGGATGATTTGGGATATTCAGAAGAAAATTGGTTACATCATCCAGGCCAATACAATATCGTCCTGGCCGATTAGTTCAAATTCGTGTACAATCATCCTGAACATCGCCCGGAATAGAGTCTAGCCAATGTTAATCATCCAGGACATCGTCCCGGCCAATCCTGCGATCGGCCTGGCCGATGTGATCATATCAATCATCTTTAATTACTTTTCATAATTATCAAATTAATTTAGGCATAATTTTGCCGAATAGAATCAGGCTGATGTATAGATCATCCTGGTGAAATATTAGTCAAGAAAATTTAGGCATAATTTTCTTATACTAATCATGAAAACAAATAAAGTTTATCTTTCTAAATCAATAGTGAAATATTAGTCTATCCTTTGTAATAAAATAATGTTAATCTATTAGATTTGAAAAATAAATATTTAAAGCAAATTATGTGTGATATACATAAAATTTGTCAATAGATTATTTTGACGAATCCATTGGGGATAGACATCTCCCTCTATCATTAGTGAAGATTAAACTTTTAAATACATATATATTTAATTAATGTTTTGGTTATTATTATTTCAAGTATATGCATGCTTAAGTCTTATATATGGATTTTTAGTATAATCTTGTTTATTCATGTTTAGTATAGCCTTATATATACATATCTAGTATAACCCTGTACATGCATGTACATATTGTATTTAATTCTAGATATTTTTATATTTGTTTAAACTCTAGTTTTATTATCCATGCTTACACAAGTTAGCACATTCATGGTTACTTGGTTTCATCGTAAAAACCAAGCAAACTAGGCCAACTAGAATACTGAATCAGCCATAGGTCAAGTAGTGGCTATGTCCATTTATAGTTTGCATTTGCATGTTTATATTTGAATGTTTCTTTAGATTTTATTTTTTTAGTATCCATACTTACACAAGTAATCATGTCTCATGCTTATATAATTTATCTTAAAACTATGTGGACTAGGCTAATTGGATTATCATATGTGTCCTAGGTCAGGTAAGTGTTCTATCCATATATAACCTTATATTTACCTGTTTATTTAAATTCCAATTTTGTTATCCATGTTTATGTGAGTAAACATTTCCCATGTTTACTTGGTTTAGTCCTAAAGACCATGCTGACTTGGCCAACCAAATTACAGATTTGGTCCTAGCTTAGGTAGGGGTACAACCAATGTATAGTCTTATATTTAATTGTTTATTTAAAATTTAGTTTTATTATCCATGTTTATGCAAGTAAACATTTCCCATGGCTACCTGATTTTATCCTAAAAACCAAGCAGACTAGGCCACCTGAATACTAAATTGGTATTAGGTCTGGTAGGGGTACTGCCCATTTGTTGTCATGTATGTGTATATTCTTGCAAGTGCTGCCTGTGTATAGTCTTACATGTTTATATTCTTCCATGTGTATGAAACTTTTAGGATTTAGATTGTAAATTCAAAGTTTTCTCTCCTCACATATAAAATCTCTTCACTGAAATCATTATCTAAATCCAAATCTAAATCATGTTAAATTCTATCCTTTATATCTTAAAATATAAGGACAAGGGTCCTTAGCAAATAATTATTCAAAAGAAAATTTCAAATCAAACCTTAATCTTACTCTTCTAATTTAATTCATTTGGATTGGAGTCATTATTAAATCATTCTAAAAAAAAAAACTCAAAAAGTTATGATTCAATTAAATTTAATAATGCTCTAGGGATTCAGTAAACTTTATTTAGTATATTCTTTAGATTTATAACTTGCTAAAATGTCAATAATTTTTTAGAGATTGATACATAATTATGGAAAATTATTGAAAGAATGTCTAAAAAACTGATCTTCTTATTTACCAATAACATTAATATAACTATATAATTAGGATCCATTTATTGAAGTTATAATGTTTGAATTTGGGTAAGTATACAATATTTAGTGTAACTTCGCTGGGCCATAATATGATGTGGTCAAAACTGAATTTACTCCAGCTGTCTTTGTGGAAACTCTGCCTTCCAAAATCACAAATAAAGGTGGGTCTATAGTTACCCTAATAGCTACTAAACCTTTAATATTCTCTCACCTGACTTTCCTAATACTATCTTCCAGTCAAAATGGCTAATCTATAATACCTACTGAACTCCCATACGTGGGTAAACTTGAGATGAGGTCATCATCCACCACTATAATGTTGAATAAATCTCAAAGGAGGAACAAGAATCACCATATGAGGTAAAGAGCAGAAAAGGTTAATTTCATGGAAGGAAATAATCTGATGAATGCTGTAGCTGAGGAAGCCAAATTGATGTCAACTAAACTGGCATTTGATACGGCTGAGGTGTGATAGACTGAATTTCTAAAATTATTTTTTCCTTTTAAAAGAAAAAAAATAGAATTTTAAAATCATGCCTTGTTGAAGAAGGAAGAGGAGGAAGAGAAAAATAAGGGAGAGAGAAAAGAAGAGAAAAGTTTATTTTAGCCCCTGGATTGCTCCATAATTTTTGTGGAACTTGGTCAGATTATGATTGGTAATTTTGATCTTATTTCTATTTCGAAAGATTTTACTTTCAACTATTTAATTTTCCCAAAAACTAATTTTATTATACTTTTCTCAAATTTATTAAACTTCTATTATGTAACTTTTTATATGATATACTATTGTTTATTTTGAAGATTTTGAATTTCGTATTTTTAAATTTGTCCTAGTAAAATCAAAGTTATTGAATTTTGTATAATTTTGCCTCAATTGAAGTAAGTATATTTTATTTAAGTATACTATTAATAGAAGAATTTAAAATAATTATTGGTATGTGTTGAGTAATAGCTAGTCGCTATTACTATTAAAAAAATGTGATATTAATGTGTAAACAAAGTAAAAGAGTGGTTTCAAAGATGTTGATTAGAGACTAAACCTATATAAAATGGCAGATTGATGTGCTTTTCTCTAAATGTGTTATTTGGTGTTATCCTCTTTTGATTCATGTGATACTGATTGGGAGTTATAAGGAGATGATTAGGGTTCAATGGGTAAAGAGTAACAACTCTGCTACTAAGCCAATAATTTATCGATATTATTATTGATGACACTATTTAATTATTTACCATACTGCACCAATACTTATACAAATGTTACTGCTGATAAAGTTATTGTTACATATTCATTATATTATTTACTGATTGATTAGTATTAGTTATATGATGTACTGAGCATGTGATTATGATATTAAACTAATGTTGATATAAAATATTATTAATATTATGAGTTTACTACATTGATATTACTACTTTTGTTTGATGCATTTATATGATTTATGATAATATTTATTGCTCTATATGATTCCTTTACTGATTATCACTGATTGATAGTACTGATATGATGACTGCTTTATTGATTCAACACGTGTACTAGTTTAATGGTTTTCACACTATGCTACTTTGTTAGTTCTTATATTGTACTAATTTCTATTTTAGACTTTTCTGATACTACAAGTGCATTTTACTATTTTTGTATTGATTCATGATTATATTAATGTTACTACTATGATTTGATTGTTGATATGTACATTGCTCTTTTGCCATGTTTTGAGTTTAGTTGTAGGATTTAGTGACTTGTTGGATTATTTAGCTCATTATATATGGTTTAAATGAATTCAAATTAGGACAGAGGATTAGGATCATGAGGTTGAACATGTTTTTCGAAGTTTACTTTAAGTCATTTTTTATTATATAATTATTCTTTTAAATTCTAGACTAAAATAATATATTATATTTATATGATTCATGAGAATCATATATGATCTTGGAGAAATGAATAGAGATTCATATGGATGTTTTGATCAATATAGTTAAATCTACTGGTATTTATATTGAGAAATGAAGTTAGATGGATATATTATTTTTATTAAAAAATAAAATAAAGAAATTCTTTCAAATTACATTATGGAGTATCAGAAATTATGTATGATAATAATTATTGGAAGAATTAATTGAATTATTATTAGAGTTATGTGAAATTGATTGTTAGTTGGGTAAATTTGGTAGATGTAGGTGCATTACTTTTCATCCATAATTGATTGCATAAGTGTATGATATGTGGTTGAATGAATTATATTAGTGTATGATATGAATTTATTGGGCTTGACAAGCTTTGATTCATGATTTTTTTTATTCAATTTGAGTATTGATCATTTAAAAAATTTTTATATTGATTTTATGCTTGAATCCTTAAGAAAAATGTAGAGGAAAGAATTTTTTAAGGTGGGTATATTGTGATAACCCAATTTTTTGAAATTTATTTCTTTATAAATTAAAATTGTTAATTTTAATGTTGTGCCTCACCGAAGAAGGAAGAGGAGGAAGGGAAGGAAAGAGGAGAGAGAAAAAATAGAAAAGTTAATTTTAGCCACCAGATTACTTCATCATTTTTGCGTAACTTGCTTAGATTATGGTATGTGACTCTGATCTTGCTTCTGTCTTTGAAGATTTTGATTTCTACCATTTGATTCACCATAGACTTGATTTTATTATATTTTCTCAGATTTATTAAACTTCTACTTTGTAAGTTTTTATATGATATTATACTGATTATTAAAAATATTTTGGTTGTAATATTTCTAAATTTCCATAGGTAAAATAGAATTTATTGAATTTTATATGATTTTTTTCTAAATAGAAGTATTATTATTTTAGCATGTTGTAAATACAAGCATTAAAAATGAATGTTGATATGTGCTTGAGTAATAATTAGTCACCATTATTGTTGAAAAATATGATATTAATTTGCATAATAAATAAGTAAAAGGTTAGTTTCACTAGCATTGGCTTGAGATTGACTGACATGTACAAAAGGATGAGTTGATGGGATTTCTTTGAAATATATGGTTTCATATTATCCTTGACCGATTCATGTGATGCTAATTGGGAAGTATAAAGAGATTGTTATTGTGCCGACAAGCAAAAATTAACGACTCTATTTACTGAGCTAACGATTTATCAATATTATTACTAATGGCATTTTTTATTAATTTACTATGTTGCACCGATACTAATACTGATGCTACTTGTGATACATTGTTATTATTATTGCTATTATTATTTATTTGTTATATTTTTTACTAATTTATTAATATTGATTATGTGACGTAATAAGTAAGTGATTATGATACTTTAAGAATATTGATATAAAATGTGACAATTATCATCCCCGAAAGTCTAATTTCGAATAATTTTTTATTTATTATTTTATTTTGTTATACAATAATTAGAGATATTTAATTTCATTTAATAAAAATAAATAGTGAAAGTAAATTAAATAATTCAATATATATATATATATATATATATATATATAAACCCAAAAATAAATCATATACAATAATCTACAATCATATAATCCCATCATTTTATTCAATTAATTAGTATAAAGAATAACTAAATTAATAAGAAATAGAACATGAGGAATCCTAATCAGTCTCACACTCCTGAATCTATTCCTTGACTTAAAATCATTTTAACTAAATATAATGAGCTAAAAAGTCCAGTAAATCACTAAAATCTTATAACTAAATTTAAAACATGATAAAGAAGTAATATGCATGTCATCAATAAATTCATGATAGTGATAATCATGTGACCAAGAATCAGTGCAAAAATAGTAAAACTCACATGCAGTAGTAGTAGAATCTATAATATTACAGCTCCTAATTTAATACATTGACATGATTTGTAAGAGTCTTTCTTGATCTATACGATCCCTTTACTGATTATCACGAATTGATAATATTAATACTAAGAGTAATTTATATATTCAACACATGCATTAGTTTATTTGTTTTTACACTGTATTGCTTTACTGGTCTCATGCTATACTATTTACTATTAGAAACTTTAATACTATTGCTTGTGCATTTTACTATTTTTGCATTGATTCATGGTCATATTAATATTACTACTAAAATTTGACAACTAAATGAATATTTCTCCTTTGCCATACTTTGAGTTTAGTTTTAGGATTTTGTGAACCGTTTGACTATTAAGCTCATTATATATGATTTAAATGATTATATATTAGGGTGGAGGATTAGGAGTATAAGGCTAGTTAGGATTCTCCAAATTTATTATTAGACTATTTTTTATCTTTAATTTTTCTTTTGTACTAAGGATTGAAATGATAGATTATATTTATATGATTCTCGATTATTGTATATGATATTTGAGAAATAAATTGAGAGGCATATGGATGTTTTCATTAATAGAATTAATTTTACTGGTACTTATATTGATAAACGAAGTTAGATAGCTCAAGCATTATTCTTAAAACATAAAAGAAAAGTTCTTCCAATTTAGATTATGGGGTCTCATGAGGTTCTCTTTAATTCTCCTATATAAGTCCATATTGATTCCACCCTTTGTCCCATACTGTTGGAGAAGAGAAAGTTCTCCAAATAGTGAATTCCTCCTCCTTGCTGCATTGTAAAAAGCACTAGTTGTAGTATCTTTATCTAAGAGAAGAGAAAAATTAAAAGTTTATTGGATAGATTGGTTCAAATTGTTCAAATAGTTATGGATAGTCCAAGTCAGATAAATCAGAGTATTCCTCTAAGAAAGAGTATATCATTGTTGACTTGCACAATATGATGGGGAAATCCATTGAAGAAATGATGAATTACCTAAAAGTATACAAAAGACAGACTACTAAGAAGCTGACAAAATAGATGCTTTAAAATTTAGTTGAAGAATTTGTTTAAAGTGTATTTATGGTTGATACACGATCATCAATTTAGAATGGTAAGAGGAAAGTAAAAGTATATCAAGTAGAAATTAAAAATAAAAAAGAAGGTGGAATGTAAGTTCCAGATATGACTAGCAGTCTTTTAGATAAGTCAGAAAGATGAACATATAGTTTGAATGAAAAAGATGATGGAAGAATTAATAGCTACTATAGATGCAATGCAAAATAAAAGAGGTCCCTTCTACTAAAGCTCAAGTAAATTCTCTTCCAATTGAGTTTGTTCAAAATTGTAGCAAATCTAAAGAAGTAGTAAAAAATAAAATTAAAGTCCTTAAATAAAAAAAATAATAGTTCTAACAGTAGACATCAAACAGATAATAAAATAATATGTCAAAGAGGCTTTAGCACAGTCTAAGGGTACCTCGATTTATTTAAGTGGTAGAATCTACCTAGAAGAATATGACTTGGTTCCTTATCCAATAGAATTTATTCCACCCTCATTCAAAAACTTTGTTGAAATGGGGAATCCAAAACAACACTAAGTACATGTTAGGGCTAGTTGTTGTAATACAAGAGGCAATGATGTTCTTTTGTCTCTATAATTTATAAGAAACTTATCAGGAATAACATTTAAATGGTATACTGAAATAGCTAACGGATCAATCCACACCTTTGTAGTGTTAGAAAAGATATTCATGAAAAGGTTTGATGGAGTACATCATTATGTTATAATAGGGGATCTAGTAGAGGAAAAGTAGAAATATGATGAAAGTCATGTTGACTATATCTTAAGTTGCAGAAACATCAATATGAAATGTTAACCTCAGCTCTAAGAAAAACACATTATATATTATTTTAAACAATATCCAAGTTCTGATTATTTTCTTATTAAAAAGCACCACAATAAAAAAATTTGAGAAGTTACTGAGTAAGGCTTCAATTCTTTAGAGGGAAATGTCTTAGTTAACTTTCTCAAAAGATCACTCTCCTATAGAATTCAGAAGGTAAAATCTCAAAAGGTGAGAAAATAAATTTGGGTCAGTGTCTATAGTGGATAAAGGGAAAATGCCAATGTAGATTCATGCCAAAAATATCTAAGTCTTCCTTATCAGTATAACAAAAGACATCAAAATGTTTAGTAGTTCAGATCTAGGCCTTTTGTTACTCTAGAAGAAAATAAGAAGAGGTTCGAGTCACTAAAAAATAAAAGATAGTCATTTTAAAGGGAAGTTAACAAATGAATATTACAAAATATACTAAAAAAACTCAATTCACATTGCCTAAGACAAAAAAAAAAAGGGTTAAGTGGGTCAACCCAATTATTGCCCATATCATCAAATGATCAATAATGAAATGAAGATTATGTAACCTTAAAAGTGTGACTTAAAATAAATATTAAAGATGGACTGGTTATGATTCCCAAGGAGTATTTAGCTAATTTTGGTCAAGGTTCTGCTAAATGTGTGATTGGTGAGCTTTATGTATCAATCTCCAACTTAAAATATAATGATGATTGGGATATAAGTTTATCTCAATCTTGTAAGAAAAATTTAAATAAACATTGTCATTAATCTGCTCATGTATCTCAAGGAGTGCAGAGTCCCATCCTAATTTATCTAGTAGATCCTAAATATGAAGTCAATAATAAGGTTCTAATTTAAGAACTTAAGAAGATGTTAGTCAGTCAATCTTTAGGAATTCAGAAAGAGGAACTTAATAAAAAATCAATAATATAAATAGTAAAATTGTAGTATCTTCAAATAGCAAAGTAAAAACTTATGTACCCCTTACACAGTATGATTTCTATTTTATCCCTCAAGGGGCAAAAAAGTAATGAAGAATGATTATGTGTACATTTTGTCTATATTTAGTGATGATCAAATAAATGATAATATAAATAGTGCAACAAAAAAATAACTCCATTGAATTGAAAATAAATATATATGAGTTGAAAGAATCTATATTATTTTTTTGATAGTAATTCCCCTATCCATGATGGTCAGGGTAATCCTATTTGCATATAAATTGAGATATATGAGTTTGATAATTCATCAAGTGAAATTTTAATAGTAAATGCTAACTCAAAATTAAAAGAATCCTCTATCTCTTCCCTAAAAAGAAAGTTTGAGTAAATCTGCATAACAGTAAAGTACTACCATCATCAGTATCTACAACCACTAAAAGAAAGAAAATTGTTAATGGTGTCGAAACTTCAACATCGATTCAACCAAAATTTGATGTGTTTAATTTAGATATATCTAAGGTGGATTACTATGTGTTATCTCATCAAAAAATACTATTTATAAAATTTTTTATACATGATGATTTTATTCTTTTTAAGAAAATCAGAGAGGCTTTAATTAAAGTTTTATTCAATCTATATATCTATATGGCTCAATTATCATGAACGTAGTCTATAGAAGCATGATATTTTAAGTAAATTATAAGGATCACATTCTAGGATTAAGATTTGCTCTTGGGAACTTCAGAGTATAATTGTTGCATAATTGTTCGCTATATATTTCTATAAATATTAATAATTTTGATTTATCTCACATCCTTATTGATTCTGATGCATCGGTCAATATTACAACTACTAAAACTCTTGCATATTGAAAAGTGGATGCTCATAAAATGAGCCTTAATAAAATAATGTTATGAAGATTAAAAAAAAAAGGCAAGAGGGATTTAGGTTTAATAACCCTACTTTTGGAAATAGGGAACTTGAAAACTTATGCCTTATTCTATATAATATATTTCAAAACTTCTTTTAACACTCTCCTCAGTAGACTATGGCTCCATGAGTATAGAATGGTTCCTTCTACCCTTCATCAGTGTATCAAATACTCTTGCGAGTAGGTAGAGCACTATATTAAGGGTGACTTGCAACCATTTTTAATTCATGAAGTTGGTATATACGAAGATGGTTCATATTATTTGCTTAAGAAGAATATTTTCTTCTCTAAAAATTTCAAGCTATCTCAAGAAGAAGAAAAATAAAAGAAAGAAAAAAAGAAAAGAAAAGGAAAACATTATGATCTCATTCATGACGTTTGTTGGTCACATATTCTTCATTCACAAAGAGGTGGTATAATGACTCAAGAATCTAAAGGAAGAGGTTAAGGATGAAAAAATTGAATGGTAAAAGCAAATGTAAAGCAAAATATGCAAATTAAGGTTCCTATAATACATATCAATTTTGAATTCAACTTAGATGAGGAATCATATGCGGTTGATAAAAATCCATAGGCTATAGAATAAAGGAATAATATAAAGAAGCTAAAGTTTGAGATTTTTATAGAAGATGATAGCAAGGATAGGGTCTAAACTACTAAAGGAAGCTGATTCAAATACAACCACTATGCAGAGATTAATGAAGTATGTAAAAATTTTTACTCTATCCCACTCTTTCAAAGTGATGTAAAAGGGTTAGAGGTGAAATCCTCTCTTCCCTTAAACTCAAATTCCAAGGCCAATATCTTTATACCATCTACTGATAAAATTATTGAAATTGATGTAACCCTAAATGATTCATCAATGGATAAAGTAACAGAACTCCCTTTTGACTATCACTTAAATTATGTAAATAAGTTTGCTAAGTAAGATTTAACACCATCATGTTGGATAAGACAGGAAGCTCAGCATTTTGAACACCTTTAGAAATACACATCAAGACTTGGTGTCAGCTTCGCTACTCTATGTTTATTTGGCAATGATGAGTATTCCTTAGTCATATTAAATAATCATGAGTTTCATAGTATCTTTTTAGTAAATGTTAATGTTTTTAAAGAACTATATTTGAAAACTTTAAATAATCTATATGATTCTCAAGTTAGTGATGCACCTCCAAAACTTAAACAAGAGATCAAATATATCATTGATGATCAAAATGAAATAGATCTAGGTAGTGAATATGATCTTCTTTCAATTTTCATAAGTTATTTATTTAATGATGATGAGGTAAAGAAAATGATTGAGTTGCTTAAAGAATTCAATGATTATTTTGCTTGGGGTTATGAAGAAATGCCCAAATTATCTCCAGACATAGCTGTCCATAACTAAATAATTCAAATAGAAATGGTTTTGATCAAATAAGCGCTTCTTATGATTATATCTTATAATGGATTGTTTTATAAAACTATTAAATTCAAGTATTTTTATGAAATGCCATAACATTTATTTAAGATATTCAACCATTTATTACCCTCAGGCAAATTAATTAGATGTGTCCTTCAATAAACTATTGATCTAAATGAAAGTTTGACGAGGTTGTAAGACCTTTATGAATTGTCCCTAAGGCTCACTATGATGAAAATAGTACTATCACTTGATGATGAGGCTATTAAATTTATCAAAAGTTATAAAAATAGTGATAATAATCTAATCAATATAATATAATATAAACCACAAAATTTTAACCAAGAAGTTATAATAGAAAATAAAATGAGGAAAAATAAACTATAGAAAATAAAATCAGAAAGAACACATCAGATTTTATAGTGATTTGGTCAAACCATAACCTATGTCCACTCCTTGGAGTCCTCTCCAGGTATTATACTAAACTCTTTAGTGACTCTATTTAGCCCCCACAACTAGGCAAAGAAGCCATTAAAAATTCTTCTCCACCAACTCGATATAGCGGAGGATTGTATTACTTTCACAAGCAGATGACCTTAGCTCCTTTTCACCCTCATAGTGAGGTAGAGAACCTGAACTCCTTTTACCCTCCTAATGTGATAGAAAACTTTGAATCACTTTCACCTTCCCTGGTGTGGCAAAGTAGCTAGATCCTTTGCCACCAAAGAAATCATCTTCTTCCCAAAAATTCCCTCAAGGTAAACCTTAAATATGATGGTGCTAAGACGCAAACTTGCCAGAGCAACTGTTTGAAATCTGTCACAATTTGGGCTATAGAGATTATAATTTTGATGATAACAAATATTATTGATTACCAATTTATTTCTCCAAGTATTTGTAGAGCATATTTACTTGTGTGTTTACTAATATTTTAAGTATACCATACATTATTTTTTAAAGATTCAGGTCATTCATACTAATGATTGTACATTACTAATAGAAAAATTGAACTAGTTATACTAATACTCAAATAGTACTAATAGAAAAATGGAACTATTCATACTATACTAACTATTTATCATAAAGTATTAATAGGTGAAATCCTATACATCAGACTGAGCAATCGTCTAATCATACTATCCAAACTTTGATGGCTGAATTGAATTTTTAGGGGTTTTTTAAGCCTTCTATTTAAGCTTTCTCATAAGAATTTGTAAGAGTCTTTTCATTGAGTCTCCATTCTCTTAGAAAAAACTTAAAGAGAGAGATTTGAATGGGAAAGAGGAAAGGGTAGAGTTTGAGAGGAAGAAGATCATTGTGGGGTTCAAGGGAGTGTGGGGGGGGGGTAAGGGGGGCTGGGGGGGGGGGGGGTCTTCACACGGTTGCCCCAATTAGCTTGCATCTTAGTATTTGAGGTTTGTATTGAGGAAAGTTTTAGGAAGAAGAAGATCTCTTTGGTGTTAAAGGACTCAGCTACTTTATTGTATCGGTACAGGTGAAAGTGATTTAAGGCTCTCCGCCTCACTAGGAGGATGAAAAGGAGTTTGAGTTTTCTGCCTCATCAGGAGGTTGAGGAGGAGTCTAGGTTCTCTACCTGTGTTGGGACTACGGTTATCTACCTCATCTTGTTAGTGGAAAATAGTTTATAAGGGCTTCTCTGCCTAGCTGTGGGGGCTAAAGGAGAGTCACCTTATGATAGTGCAATACCTAAAGTAGATGACTCTAGGGAGTGAAAATAGGTCATGGTTTAACCAAACCACTATATAATTTGGTGAGTTCTTTCTAATTTTATTTTATGCAGTTTATTTTTTTGCATTTCAATTTCTATTTTAAATGCTTGGTTGAAAATCTATGATTGATATTATGTTGTATTTATTAGATTATTATCACTATCTTGGTAACTTTTAATAAGTGTAATAGCTTATGTATTAAGTGATAGTATTACTTCCATTTTAGTGTATCTTGAGCTAGTTCCTTAAGGTTTAATAATATCCTAAAACTTTCAAGTGGTATCAGAGTGGGGTTTCAAAAATAGTGTTTTAGAAACCCTTGAGAAAGATAATTATGGCACATTTTGGAAATCATAACATTTTGGAAGGCCATTAAATCACACGATGAACTTTATTTGAAAATATTTATTTTGATTTTAAAAAAATTTGCATGTCTACTTTCTTGAAATCAATTGATTATCGAATGTGTCATATGATTCAAACTTACTATTTCATGCCATCACATATTGTAGATGGAGTCAAAAATGATATTCTTTAAAAGTTTATTAGAGATTTTAAGCCCTTACGAACTAGTCCCAAGGCTAACCAAGAGGGGGGGGGGGGGGGGAATTAGGGGGGGGGGGGGTGAATTGGTATTTTAAAAAATCTTTCGATTAAAATACAATCTTAAAAGAAAACCAAGATTCACCACAGAAATCAAAGTGCGGAAAATAAATGCAAAAGCAGTAATAAAGAACACAAAAATTTATAGTGGTTCAGTCAACACGATCTACGTCCACTCCCTAGAGGCGCCTTCCGAGTATTGCACTAAACTCAGTGTCTCTCCTTTTTCCCACACAGTAAAGCAGAGAAGCCTTTATAAACCTCCTTTCCACCAACCAAGGTGAGGCAGAGAACCCAACTCCTTTTTTCTTCCTCTAGAAATAGGCAGAGAACCTAACTTCTTTTGCTTCCTCGTGAAGTAGGTAGAGAACCTTGATCATATGCTGAAGTTTTCCTCTCTAGAACCCCCAAGGAACTAAGGACAATTATTGGAGAAGATGAAAATAGGTACTTGCTTGGAGAAACCTTTGTGAACTCCTTCATAAACTCTCCCTCACAAGATCCTCTCTATCTCTCCCTTACTCTCCCTCTCCTCTTGGCTCTCTCAGGTTAGAACAACAACAAAAGATAAGCTCTTGGGTAGAACAAGAACTCCTAAATAGAAGAATTTCAGAATAGCTCTTATTTTATACAAACCGACTTTATCATCCAGGATGATGTATATATCATCCTGGATAATCAGCGTAAATTTTGCTCAATCGGTCCGGACAGTTTAGGACGATCAAAAGATTTTTGTTCATATCATCCAGACTGATATAATATTGTCATATATGATAAGTACAAATCATTGAATATCATCCAGACAATTGCTCTGAAAGAATGTCTGGACGATAAAAAAGTAGCTCACAATCATTTTGGACGATTAGTTCAAATCTATGAAAATCATCCAGAGCATCGCCCTGAATAGAAGCTGGCCGATGTCAATTGTCCAAGCTATCATCTTGGATGATCCTGTAATTGTCCCGGATGATGTGATCATGCAATCAAACTTTAATTGCTTTCCTTAATTACCAGATTAATTTAGGCATAATTGTGCTGAATCATCCAGGACGATGTCCTAGACAATGTCTAAAAATAAAGAATACCTAAATGGAACTAGCAGCTGATTCTTTCTTATTTGAGCATATCGTCCTAGCTAATATGAATATAATCTAGGATGATGTGCTTAATGACAGTCGTCTTAACCAGGATGCCCTAATTAGAGTTTCTATTTTTGAACAGATCGTCTAGGACAATTTATGGATCATCCCGGATGATGTTACCAAAAAAAGTAAATTCTATGAAATAGTCAAAAAATTCTTCCAAAGTGTGTGTGTGCAAGGTTACTTAGCATATGGAACCATATCTTTTACAATAGACTCAAAAAAGGAAAAAAATTACAAACTGACTCAAACCTAATCTACCTAATCTTAAGCTGGCTTGAGCTGTACTCGATCTTGTGGTCCTGAAATGTTAGTAGGCAAGGCAGTCATAGAAAAACATAAATGTTTGCTATCATCAAAATTCTAATCCATAAAATTTGATTTACAACATTCTTTTTACTGAATGGAGTAAAATAGAATAAATTAATGCTCAATTGAATACTAAATGCTTGAATTATTTTTCTGTGATTTAACTTTTGAAGATTATAAGATTGTTTCTACTTATATCACTAACAAGGAAGTTTGGGATAAACTATGCATTACATATGAAGGTAGTAGTGAAGTCAAACCATCTAGATTAAACGTATTATTGTATTACTATGAATTTTTTCACATGAAATCTTATGAGACAATCATTGACATGTATACTACGTTTAGTTAGATTATGACTTGTATGCTTTAGGTAGAGAACTTTTAAACTTAGAAAAGGTCAACAAATTTCTAAGTTGTTTACCTGATAAATTTGATGCCAAAGTTACTGTTATATTTGAATCAAAAGACTTGAATTCTTATTCTATTGATAATTAGATCGGCTCACTTATTACCTACGAGCAAAGTGTGAGTTAAAGAATTTTGGTTGCAGGTGATGAAAAGGTTATAGTGCTAAAAGCAAAAGACATAAATAAAGATGGCCTATGAATTGATGAGAATGTTAACATGGAATAATAAAAAACAAAATTGAGAGTATAATAAAGAATAAGCATAAGCATCAACAAACGTGGTGCAAAGGTAAAAGTGGTAAAAATGTTAAGTTTTCTTCTGACAATATTTGCTTTGGGTGAAGGAAACCCGAGCATCTAAAATAAGAATGTCCAAAATTTAAAAATTTATCCTATAAATCAAAGGAAGAAATAAGATAAATGCACTAAAGGCAAATGATAAGAAGCAAAAAATCTCCTAGGTATACTTAGTTTCTAAATCTTTATATCAGGAGCAGGATGATGAGATATATGTATGTTAAGGTTTGTTTGTGTGATTTGTTTATGTGTTTTGTGTGATTTTTTTATCTATTTTTTTGTTTTATTTTTTTATGTTTTATGCAAAATTTCATGTTTTAGTTTCTTTATGTTTGTTGTCATTTTCTTCTACAAATACCTTAATTTTTGGTGTTGTTTTATCTCTTCTTTTTTATAATTTTAAAGGGGTAGAATATATTGTGATTGGTTGTATTTGTGGTTTTGTTTTTAAAATTTTTTTGTTATTTAGTTTTTTTTTAAAAGTCTTTTCCATTATTTTTTTAATATAATTCTTTAGAGAGGGGGAGATTAAGAGAAGATATTTTTGGTTAGTAAATTCAACCAATAATACTCGCCATTATCTAAAAGGCGGAGTCTATTGCAACTCAGACTCCTGATTTTAAAATTTTGATGATAACAAATATTAATTATTACCTCTTTATTTATTTTATTATTTATAGAGCATATTTATTTATGTGTTGACTAACATTTCAAATACACCATGTACTATTGTTTGAAGATTTCGGGCACAAGATTGGATATAATAAGTTATGTTAAATGAGTTTGTAAGTTTTTTTTTTTTAATTTCTTGAGTCATGTTCTATAAGGATGTATGCAAGCCTACTGACCATGCACACACACATAATGGGAGAAAATATAATTTTAAATATTTTAAATTTTTAATATATCATAATGTACGATATGAATCGAGTCGTATTCAAACTAATTCAAGTTGTATAATTTTTTTTATTGTACGTACACATATTCATATTGAACAATGCTTTCATTAACGCCATACCGATGACCCCTTGGGACAAACAAAATTTCTTAAGATCATTCAATATGTTATTAATCGTACTGTACAAGTTGATCACTTTTTTTGATAGGTCATGAAGATGAAATAACATCCTGATCGTACTCTATCATACCTCTATCGTACTGGATGAATTGACAAAAATTCTAAAAATTGAAGGTTTAAACTAGTTCAATTCACTCAAACCTTCTTCACACTTCTAATTTCTAAGCTTTTACACTCTCTAAATGGCTGGTTGAACAAAGCAAAGTCATCTTAGATCGAGAAGTTTTTCCTTGTGATGCTTAGGAAATGATTAGTTTTTAACTGGTGTTGATGAAGCAGCATATATTAAATACAAGAAGCTCAAATCCCACCATCACACATACTAAATCAACAAGTCCTGAATTTTTAGGCGATGAGTCTTTTCAACACCACTACCTTTCAATTCCTCCTTATTATACCCTTTCCCTTCCACTCTAAAATTTTTTATGAGTTTTTAATAATTCCTAGAATCAATAGTGATGCCTCTATAATGACATCCTAAGTCTCCTTTTGCCATCGACATGTTGAAATAATAAAAGTAGACTTAGGAGAACCCCTCTACCTTAAAACTTAGGGATTTTGACCCCATTTTATGGATTATATTTTAGACTATGATTGGAGTAGCGTCAATATAACCATTTGGAATTCAACACTGAATCAACATGAACCCTTAGTCCAATCCTTAAATTATAATGTAAGGGTTATCGAGCATGTCCTTCATACTGTAATTATTGAAAAAGCTATAGATCGTGTGAATGTAACCCCTCTACTTTCTTTAGTCACCTATTTTATCATGGACAACTCTCACATTGATGATTCTCATTTGATAATTGATTACATTCAAAAATTTAACTCCCATAAGACTCTATTCTACCAGAAAAAAGCAAAATGTGGCTTTAGGATATACCATAGCTTATATCTAAAATCAAAAATATGAAATCACTTATCCTACAACTCTCCACAATAATCCTATCTTATATATAGATGCTTCATTATATAATCTTTTCCATTTTGGTCAGGACCCAGAAGAGCCAAATTTTGATGAGATAGGGGGAGATTCCCCAGCACCAGCACCAACTCTAGTGGCTCTAGAACCTCCACCAACCCCTCACCACTACCCATATGAGGAACTGATATAACACTTTGACTACCTTGAGTTTCGCTAGACCAACAAAAATTTCAACATGGCAAAGACTTGGGATGGTTTAGGGCACAATTTGACTCAATTCAAACTCAATTTTCTTCCATTAACAACTACTTCCAACAATATCCACCATCACCACCACCTGATTAGGGTCCATCTTACTTTTAGTTATGTGTTGTGTTTATATTTTATACTACATTCTTTGTTTTTATATACCTTCTCTTTTTGGTGACATCAAAAGGGGGAGGACAAGTTTGGTTGTTTATCTTTTATTGTATGTTTGTTCTATTATATGTGTGCCTATTTTTGTTTAGTAGAAATTTCATATTTTTTTTATTTATTTGTATTTTTCTTTTCTTAAAAAAAAAAGGCAAGCATCCCCTATTTTTCTAACATCTTTTACATAGCAAGGGGGAGCTTAGGATGAAAAATCAATCATGTTTTATTTCAACCAAATTTGTTTGCCATCATTAAAAAGGGCGAGATTGTTGACCCCCCTCCACACTCCCATGAAAACCACAAGGATCATCTCCCTTTTCAACTCTACCCTTTTCTCTCTCCCTTTTAGGGCTCTCTCCTCAAGTTTCCTCCAAAAGAACGAAGACTAAATGCATTCCAAAGACACTGACATAGTCTTATGAGAAAGCTTAAATAGAGGGCTTTAAAAACCCCTAAAAATTCAATTCAACCATAAAAGATTGTACAATACGACCACATCATCATACAATATGATGTGCAAAATTTGATTTGTCAGTTTATGATCACTGGTTAGTACAGTACGAATAGTTCAAATTTTGCCTGTTAGTGCTATACGATTATCAGATGAATGACTAATTATATAGTATAATTAGTTCAACCGAAATACAGTTTATCTAAGATGATTTGGTTTACATGGTTAAATTAGATAGTATTTTAAATATCATGTAGTACAATTAGTTCACACAGTATGAATAGAATAACTTTTTAAATTAAATTTTTTGACTAACTTAATTAAGGATGGGGTTTATAATTATAAAAGATTGTCCAATATGATATATTATTCATTCAATATGATTAGTTATATTTTAAAATTGTTTTTTTAGAAAAAAGAAAATATTTTAGTTAATTTTTATAACACCGGATCGTATAGTATGATCCATACAATATGATGTATAAAAAAATAAAATATTCAAAAAAATTTGTTCTCCCCTTATGTGTGTTTGCACGATTACTAGGCTAGCATACACACTTACAGGAATTGAAAAAAAAGTTAAAAATAAATAAATTAAAATTACATATGCTTTTAACATAGCTTATTCTACCCAATCTTGAGCCATGAATCTTCAAAAAATTGTGCATATTATACCTGAAATGTTAGTTAGCACATAAAAAAATATGCACTACAATTACTAGGAGACATAAAAAGATAATTGATAATGTTTGTTATCATCAAAATTATAAACTCAGGAGCCTGAGTTGCAATAATTTCCCTTTTTATGATGATGAAAAATATTATTGGTTGAATTTTGAAACTAAAAGTATTTTCTCCTAATCTTCCCCTCACTAAAAGAATTATATTAAAAAAGGGCATTTTTTGAAAGATAAATAAAAAATTAAAACTAAATTAGAGAAAATTTTAAAAACTAAACCACAAATACATCCAACAACAATACATTATCCCCCTTTGACATTATCAAAAAGAAGAGAGTAAAGAACACCTAAAATTAAAATATATACAGAAGAAAATAAAAATATACATAATAAAACTAAAATATGAAATCATGCTTTAATGTAATAAAAAATAAACACAAAACATAGATAAACAATCATACAAAACACATAAACAAACCTTAACATATTTATACCTAATTAGAATAAAAAATTAAATCCTTAATGATTTAGCATAAGTTTGTTTTCTCATCATTTTGCTCAGGTTCTGATGATTCAGAAGCTAAGTCCGCTCAGGAGATTTTTTGCTTCTTATCATTTGCCTTTATTGCATTTTGCTTATTTTCACCCTTTTTTAATTTGGGCATTCATATTTCATATTTCCAAGTTTCTTACACCCAAAGCAAATAATGTTATAAGAAAACTTAAGATTTTTACCATTTTTATCTTTGTTCCACCTTTGTTGATGCTTACTCTTGTGCTTAAGTATACATTCAAATTGGTTTGTTATTAAGGCCATCTTGCCATTCTCATTATTTCCTACGCCATTTTTATGCGTGTCTTTTGCCATTATCACTATAGTCTTCTCATCACCTGCATTCAAATGTCTTTGAATCATAGTTTACTCATAGGAAATGAGTGAACCAATTAGTTTTTCAAAAGAATAAGCATTCAAATCTTTTGATTCACATATAATAGTGACTTTGGCATCAAATTTATTAAGTATACAATACAAAATTTTGTTAAACTTTTCAAAGTTTGAAAGTTCTCTACCTAAAGCATGCAAGTATTTCACTATATGAGTAAATCTAGTATACATGTCTAAGATAATCTCATAAGGTTTCATACTAAATGTTGCGAATCTAAGTTTATGGACTAGACTTTTGATGATAGCAAACATTTTTGTTTTTTTATGACTGCCTTGCCTACTAACTTTTTAGGTCCACATGATCGAATGCAACTCAAGCTAGCTCAAGATTGGGTAGATTTAGGTTGAGTCAAGACTGTAATATTTTCTTTCTCGAGTCAATTATAATAGTGTTTCTTGATGCTAAGTGACCTTACACACACAAACACTTGAGGGGTTTTTCTGTATTTTTCTATTTTGAGTACATCGGCCTGGACGATGTTCATATCGGCCAGGATGATCCGACTAAAAATAGAAATCGTTATTAGGGCATCCTGGTTAAGCAGCCGTAATTAAGCACATCATCCTGATCGTTTCTTGTATCGGCCAGGACGATAGGCTCAAATAAAAAAGAACCAGCCTCCATGATCAATTTAGGTGTTCTTTATTTCATGACATTGGCCAAGACAATATAAACATCAGCCTGGATGATGCAGCACAATTATGCCTAAATTAATCTGGTTATTACAAAAAGCAATTAAGGCTGATTGATACGATCATATCGACCAGTCCGATCATAGGATCAGTCAGGATGATGTCCTGGATGATTGGCATCGTCCAGACTCTATTCCAAGAGATGTTCGGGATGATTGTACTCAGATTTAAACCAATCAGCCAGGACGATATTGTATCGTCCTGGACAATGTAACCAATTTTCTTCTGATCATCCAAAATCATTTGGTTGATTGAGCTTATTTTGTACTTATCGTCCAGGATGATATCGCTATCATCCTGGATGATAATATCTGTTTTTAAAATTCTATTTAAAGGACCCAAATTTTCTTATGCTAAGAGACCTTTAGCTGCTATCTTGACTTGAGAGAGCCAAGAGGAGAGGGAAAGAGAGGGAGAGAGAGAGGGAGGAACTTTTGAGGGGGAGTTTGTGAGAGGGATTCACAAAGGTTGCTCCAAGCAAGGTTCTAAGGCATCTTTTCCAGTCATCGTCCTTCGTCCTTGAGGGTTCAAGGGAGGTAAGCTTCAGCAATTAGTCAAGTTTCTCTGCCTGCTTCAGGAGGAAGAAAAAGGAGTTGGGTTCTCTTCCTTCTTCACGAGGAAGCAAAAGGAGTAGGGTTCTCCACGTACTTCAGGAGGAAGCAAAAGGAGTTGGGTTCTCTACCTACTTCAGGAGGAAGCAAAAGGAGTTGGGTTATTTGCCTCGTCGGGGTTGGCGAAAATGAGTTTTTGTGAGGGCTTCTCCGCCTTGCGGTGGGAGAAAAAGGAGAGTCACGTTTGTAGTGCAATACTCGGAGGGCGCCTTCGGGGAGTGGATGTAGGTCGTGTTGACTGAACCACTATAAATTTTGTATGATCTTTCTTTGTTTTCATTTATGTATTTATTTTTTTGCACTTTGATTTATGAGGTTATTTTTGTTTGTGATTGTGCTTTGATTGTAAGAAGTTTTTTTAAAATATTAATTCACCCCCCTCTTGGTTAGCCTTGGGCCAGTTCTTAACGAACTTTCAAGTGGTATCAGAGCGGGATTCATAAAAAGTAAGTTTGAAAATATTTTGAATTTTGATCCATGGATAACAATGGTAATCGTAATGCAACGAAAAGATATTTTATAACATGACCACCTTTGTTTGATAATCTTCCTTTTAATTTTTGGAAAACTTGCATGTCTGGGATTTTATAATTGATTGACTATTATATGTGGATGCTTTTTAAAGAAGGATATTCTCCACCTTTTCGTGAACCTAATAGAATTAAAACTGAAGTACCTTTTACTGAATGGACTTTTGTTGAAAGAGATTTAGCACAACTTAATGCTAAATGTTTGAACTATTTTTTCTGTGCTTTAAAATTTGAAGATTACATGCGTGTTTTCACTTGCACTACTGATAAAGAAATTTGGGATAAATTGTGTATCACCTATGAAGGCATTAATGAAGTTAAGCAATCTCATTTGAATATTTTATTGCATAATTATGAACTTTTTTGTATGAAACCTAATGAAATGATTTCTAAAATGTATATAAGATTTACTCAGATTGTTACTTCATTACATGCATTAGGAAGAGAACTTATTAACTATGAAAAAGTGAATAATATTTTAAGTTGTTTACCTTCCTCTTTTGATGTTAAAATCATTGCAATTTCTGAGTCACTATTTGATCGATAACTTACTTGGTTCACTCATTGCTTACGAGCAAGGGGTGAACCAAAGAAATCTTGATGCAGGTGAGAGGAAGAAGGAGAAAATGGTGGCACTTAAGGTGAACAACTCGGACACTGACTCCACTTGGTCTAAAAGCAATGAAGTTGCCTTTATCACTAGGCAATTCAAAAACATTCAAAGGAAGAGTCATAAGCATCATCAGAATTAGAGAAAAGGTAAGGATAACAAAAATTTTAAAGGTTATTCTGATGTTATTTTTTTTGAATGCAGGAAACTTGGACATGTCAGAGCAGATTATCCTACACTTTAGGATCACTCAAGCAAAGAAAAAAATGAGGAGAAACCTGAGTTTAGAATTATTAGAAGCGAGCCCAAAAAGCTTTCTGGGCGGAGTCTACATCTGACTCATCTGAGACTGAACTTGAAGAGGAGACAACAATATTATGCTTAATGGCTGATGATTTTGAACAATCTGATCAAGAAGAAGTATGCCAACCAACCTATGACCAATTGCTTGAAATATATGAGAAAATCTAGGCATCATATAGAAAACTTAAGAAAACTCACGCTAGTTTGAAATTAGAGTTTTTGAATTTACAAAAAGAGCATGAAATTTTGAGTAAAGATTACTTTCAAATTGATAGCAATCACATGTATCTACTTGATGAATTTGATAATTTAAATAAAAAGTATTCTGAATTAATAATTAAGCATGATCGTACTAAAGAATATGAGCATAAAAGCACTATTTGGAGATTGATTTAGAAAATGCTCACCTGAGGTTTAAAGCTGAATTTGATGCACTTAAAAAAAATTAGATGACACCCACATTTAATCCAAAGCCAATAACTAGGAAGAGGCATTATAACCCGAACCGATTAAGAAATCCTTTTCCTGGGGTTAGATGTTTTTCATATGGCATGTTAGGACACATAGTACATACTTGCACCATTCACCATAGTACACATTGGGTGTGAAGACCCAAATTGCATAATTCACTGCATAACACTTATGCATCACATTCTTCTTTTTATAAGAAGGAACCCAAACCTGTTTGGTTCCTAAATCTGACTTTTGATTATTTTGCATGTGTGCTCTCACCAAAGACCTCGTGAGAGCATATGATACTTGGAGAAAGGCTCGCGGCTTAAAAATTGCTTAAACTTGCTGCTAAATAAAATTTTGAATTGCATGCTTACTACTCTATTGAGTGTTATTATTTTCTACATTAGTTTTTGTGTTAGCTTTTCATATTTGCTGTTATAGTTGCTTTTACTTTAGTTTCTTTTTGATTTATGATATTTTCTCCTTATTTTTATTTTTTAGAGATTTATAGTCAATATTTTAACATCTATAAATCAGTTAAAGGGTGAAACACCGTTGATGGTTTTCCTCCCTCTAACCTCTTTTAGTGGTATAATTTTCTTTTCTAAATAAAAGTCTATCTCAAATTAACAATTGGTTTTTGAAATTAAGATCTTTTCTATCTTGCTACAATAATCTACCTTATATTTATAATATTCAAAGTTTTTATATATCTTTCAAGTTAATTGAAATCTTTCCATTGCATTTATAATATAATTACTGAAGTTTGTTTTGTGGTCTATTCTTCCTTATGTTAGAGAGTGAGTTTCTCTTCTCTAATATTTGGAAGATCTACTCATAACTAAAAATATTTTAAAAGTTTTTGAAAAGGGATCTAGCTTGCAAGAATAAAAAATAAAAAGGCCAATGACGCCAAAAATAAAAAGATGTGCAATGACGCCAAATTAAAAATTATACACAAAAAGTGTATAAAAATGAAAAGATTTGCAAATAGCGCCATTCAAATTGACAAGAGGCATAAAGTGAGCCCACAAAAGACAAGCTTACCTCACTTTCAAACTTTTAAAATTTTAGAAGATTTCATGGGTTACTTGATATTTTCAAAGGCTTAATTTCAAATTCCATGATTGAGACAAATTACTTAGGTATATTATTCTATAAGATGTTTCCTTTGCAGAAAGTTTTGAACGGATCTTTTTTTTACCTAATTAGTTTGTTCTGAGTTAGGTCTTTTGTTTTCAGAAGATGATTTTGCCCTGAAAGAAGTCTGAGCTAGGGTTACAGGATCGAATATTCTACCATTTTCAGATTTCAACTTTGGTAACTCATTGATCTTACAATTATTTAAAATTTAATTATTTGGAGCATTTATCATATGCATGTCTTCCTGATTCCCTCCCAAATCAAATCAGGCGGTCTATCACCAACCCACTCAAAATCGAGCGAAAAAGGAATTCCGCCGGCGCATGTGCAAGAATCCAATAAGATTGATAAACGAGAGGCCAAATGGTGTAGATTCATGTGTTGGAAGAGCTGCGATATGTGTGACTTTGATTCTCACACTGACTCCTCCTGGTCTAAAAGCTATGAAGTTGCCTTTATCACTAGGCAATTCAAAAACATTCTAAGGAAGAGTCATAAACTAAAAAAAAAAACCTTATTTCTTTGCTAGTTTTTATGCCTTTTTTGTATTTTATCGTTGATGTTTTAGTTGATTATAGTATTTTTTGGGCCTTCTGTGATCATCTCTATCCTTTCTCGAATTTCCAATTTTTATCACATCATCCTAGGCGATACTTATATCATCCTGGATGATGTGCTCATCCTTCTTCAAAAAGTATATCTGCTCAGTATTTTGACTATTCTACTCTTCATCATCCTGAACGATCCATTATTGTCCTGGATGATATGATCGTCCTATGCTACAATCATCTTGATCGTCCTTATCGATATCGTTTTTATCCTAGCCGATGCATTTTTGGATAATCGTCCTAGACGATCCACTGTTCGTTCTAGACGATACACGTGATGCATGATTTAAAATGTTTTAAATTTGGCCAGTATGATCCATTGTTGAGCACAGTCCTGGATGATCCACATAATCGTCCTGGATGATCTGCTTTTTAATGGTCATCCGGCTTGACTCCTTGGGACAATTGCCTGTGTCTAATTATCCCGGATGATATCAGATCATCCCGAATGATTAGACCGCCTTTTTGACCAATCAGACTGTGCATAATAATTGCACCAAATTGGCCTGGATGATCCTGTGATCGTCCTGGATGATCCGGCCATTTCTTTAAATTGAGCCCCTTTCAGCCATTTATTTTCACATCAATTTCTCTCTTTGGCTTTCTACTTCTTGTTCCTTGCTTTTTCTAACTAATGGATGGCGGCAAGAATTCTTGACAAACGTGTGGAAGCTCTTCGAGGGGTACATTGGACCTTCATTTTTGTGAAGCAGACGATCAGGCTGCCTACCACCGCTATAAAGAATACAACATTTCTCTCTCCAGAACAATCAATCTAGTCCACCTCTCCTATCCGGTACTTGACCTTTTCACTCACACCACTCTGTGTTTTATTCTCACCCTTGTAGCCCCCTTTAATTCTGAACATGTTTTTGAATTTTATGCCAACCTCCGAATCAATTCTGCCTACAATGCTCTTACCTCGTATGTGAATCGACGCCCAGTCAAGATTACATATCAGGATTGTGAAGAATTGCTACAACTTTCCACCTCTGGGGATAAGCTGCATACCATGATTTCTGAACCCAATCACTTTCTTCGCCACACCAATTCCCCATTTTATATTGGAGAGACTAGCTCTTTACTTAGAGATGCTAAGACGATCCAGCATGTCCTTCGCACCTCTATGATTCCCAAAGCCGGTGACCGTGTCCATATCACTCCCCTTCTTTCCCTCACCACTTTTTTCATAATGGCCAATCATGAATTCAATACAACTGACCTGATCTTTTGCTACATCGATCATTTGACTACAATTCTAGATCAAGGTCATAGAAGGAAGTTCAATCTTGCTTTAGGACACATCATTGCATATGTTCTAGAATCCAAATACAACCTTCAATATCCTACTCCTCCCGAGCTTTAGCCAACCTTCTACTCAAACAGTTCCTTCAACATCCTTTATAGTACTTGTCTCCACCCTGGGGATGAGGAAGCTCCGCGGGTCAAGGAGGAGGAGGCTCCCTCTCCTCATCCTACACCTATTCCTCTCCGCTAGTGCTCTCAGCTTGATTAGTTAGTGGGGAGATTTGATCAGTGTGAGACACGCTTTGAGGCCTATGTTATTACATAGGAGTAGCAACATATTGAGGACATCATCCGCATGCAGGACAAGCACGACCAGGACATGGCCTGGTTTGGATCTCAGTTTGCCACTTTGACCAGTTACTTTTCACCACCACATCCTCCATCTGATGATTAGGGTCCATCATTTCTTTAGTTTTTTTTTTATTATGCTATTTTTCTGTAGTTTATTCTTTCTTATGGTTGTTTTAGTTTCTATTTTTTGTAGTTTATTTTTCTTATGGTTGTTTTAGTTTTTTGTTTTTTCAAGTTTCCTCCTCCTTTTTGTGATGTCAAAAGGGGGAGTAATCTGATGCATCTTGTAATGTGATTCTGGAACTTAGTGAACTATTTTTTTCATCATACTGTTAGACTGTCGAAACTACTTGAATTTTTTTTATTGTGTTTGCCATCATCAAAAAGGGGGATATTATTGCAAATTTGAGATTATGGATTAGACTTTTGATGATAGAAAACATTCATATTTTTCTATGACTGCCTTGCCTACTAACTTTTCAGGTCTATATGATCGAATGCAACTCATGCCAACTCAAGATTGGGTAGATTTAGGTTGAGTCAAGACTCTAATTTTTCCTTTCTTGAGTTAATTGTAATAGTGGTTTTTGATGCTAAGTGGCTTTACAAACCCACACTTCAGGGTTTTTTTTATTTTGAGTACATCAGCCTGGACGATGTTCATATCGGCTAGAACGATCCGACTAAAAATAGAAACCCTTATTAAGGCATCCTGGTTAAGCAGCCGTAATTAAGCACATCATCTTGGACGATCCTTATATCGTCCATGATGATAGGCTCAAATTAGAAAAACTCAAACGCCTTGATCAATTTAGGTTTTCTTATTTCAGGACATCAGCTAGGATGATACATATATCAGCCTGGATGATGCAGCATAATTATGCCTAAATTAATTTGGTAATTATGGAAAGTAATTAAGGCTGATTGATATGATCACATCGGCCGGGCCGATCACAGGATCGATCGGGACGATGTCCTAGATGATTGACATCGACCAAACTCTATTCTGGGAGATGTTCAGGATGTTTGTACTCAAATTTGAACTAATCGGCTAGGTCGATATTATATCGGCCTCGATGATGTAACCAATTTTCTTCTGATCATCCCAAATCATCCCAGCTGATTTAGATTATTTTATACTGATCGGCCAGGAGGATATTCCTATCGTCCTGGATGATAATGTCGATTCTTGAAATTCTATTTAAAGGACCCAAATTTTCTTATGCAAGAGAACTTGAGCTGATGTTTTGACCTGAGAGAGACAAGAGGAGAAAGAGAGAGAGGGAGGAACTTATGATGGGGAGTTTGTGAGAGGGATTCGCAAAGGTTGCTCCAAGCAAGGTTCCAAGGCGTCTTCTGCAATCTTCATCCTTCGTCCTTGGGGGTTCAAGCGAGCTAAGCTTCAGCAATTGGTCGAGGTTCTCTACATGCTTCTGGAGGAAGCAAAAGGAGTTGGGTTCTCTGCCTGCTTTAGGAAGAAGCAAAAGGATTTTGGTTCTCTACCTCGCCGGGGTTGGAAGAAAGGAGTTTTTGTGAGGGCTTCTCCGCCTTGCTGTGGGAGCAAAAGGAGAGTCACTTTTGTAGTACAATACTTAGAGGGTACCTCCGGGGAGTGGATGTAGGTCGAGTTGACCGAACCACTATAATTCTGGTGTGATCTTTCTTTGTTTTGATTTCCGCATTTATTTTTCCGCACTTTCATTTCTGTGGTGATTTTGGTTTGTGATTATGCTTTGATTTTAAGAAGTTTTTTTAAAATACCAATTCACCCCCCCTCTTGGTTAGCCTTGGGCCAGTTCTTAAGGGCTTAACATCCCTAATAAACTTTCACTAAAAAGTTTATAATCATGTAGTAATAAATTTAACCTAGATTATTTAACTTCACTTGTACCTTCATATGCAATGCAGAATCTATCCCAAATATCTTTTCCTATTATACAGGTCGATAATCTTATATAATCTTTAGAACTTAAAGCATAGAAAAAGTAATTCAAAGATTTTTACATTATTCAAAGAAGATATTTGGTGACAACAAACATCAACGACAGGAAAATTTTGGAGAATATTTGTGGGCATATAGAACCACATATATATCTCCTACTTAGTATACGTCATTAGTTCTAATCTTTGGAGCAGAGGATGCTCTCTCTTCATAGGAACATCAACCTTCACTATATATAGCTATTAGTTATAAAATTATGAAGCAAAATGCAAAACTCAAATTAAAAGAACTTGAAGGTTTAGAGGAAAAGTGCTCGTAGGCTCAATAGAGTCTTAAGTTATACAAAGCTATAATTATTTAAGCTCACTATAAGTTTGTTCATCCAAGAACTTTTCAAGTAGGAGACTTGGTTATAGTTTTAAGAAGACCCATCTTAGCCCATTGAAATATAAGCAATATATTTGAACCAATTAAGGAGGGTTTATTCATGGTGGAGAAAGAATAACAAGGAGGATCATATAAATTAATTGATAGTAAAGGAAATCATCTAATTTTACCCATAAATGAATGATATCTTAAGTGATACTATGGTGGATAGTATTAAGAAATGTATTATAATAAATAAAAAGATTTTTTCAATATTTTTATATAGTGTTTGAATGTGTTATATATTTTTTTTTTTGAAATTGGGTCTAGAAGATAAGACTTGATCCAAAATTTATAATAAAGTTTATAAGTTTTAAATTTCCCAAAAGTTCTTAAAATTTTTCTTTAAAAATGGTGTAAAATCCCTCAGATCCTTTATTTTTTAATTTTGATGGCTTAAACACCTAAATCTCCTCATGTGGGGATACCTCTTATTTGGGTTCCATGTCCATAAAAAATAGTTATTAGGTATAATTTTGTTCCTTCGATAACCTGTATGGTCTAATTCCTAAAAATAACCATAAAATATAATCCCATTTTTATCACATCCTATATGCTCCATTGAAACTTACTAGTAGTAGAAAAAACCCCTCATAGCCTCATACAAGTTTATAGATTTATCCTCTATGGTTAGGTGTAAGTCCCTAATACATGCTTCCATTGTATATACTCATTTAGTCCTATACGATTAGGTGTAAGTTCCCAATAAAAACTTTCTTCAATTATGACTATCCACTAGTGGTGGAGCAAACCCCTTGTGGTACCATCCTAATTTAAAAATTGATCCTCTATGGTTAGGTTTAAGTCCATAATATAGGCTCCCTTTCCATATGGTCATATGATCCTCTAAGATTAAGTATGACACTAATATAGGTTTTGATGATCATCAGGCCCCTCGTGGAACCATTCTAATATCACTAGAACTTGCTAGTGGTGGATCAAGGCCCTCGTGACACCATCCTAGTTTACAATCCTCTATTGTTAGGTGTAAGTCCCTAATACATTATTCCTTTCATATAGTCATCTAATCGTCTATGATCAGGTGTAAGTCCTTATTAAATTTGATCATCTTCTAGTGGTAGGTAAACCCCTCGTGGAACCATTTTAGTATCATTGTAACCTGTTAGTGGTGGTGAAAGCCCTTTATGACACTATCCAATTTTATAAATTTATCCTCTATGGTTAAGTGTAAGTCCCGAATAAAGGCTTTAGGTCATATAAGATTTGGTTTTAAGTCTTTAATACATGCTTCCTTTTCATATGATCAATTTCTAGTGGTGGAGCAAGCCCCTCATGGCACCATACTAGTATCATTGAAACTATTAGTAGTGGACTAAGCCCCTCGTAGCACCATCCTAGTTTATAAATTGATCCTCCAGAGATAGGTGTAAGTCCCCAATATAGGCTTTCTTTCCATATGGTGATCTGATCCTCTATGATTAGGTTAAAGTCCAAGTATAGGCTTCCTTTTTGTATGATCATCTATTAGTGGTGGTGTAAGCCGCTAAAGGCACCATCTTAATATCATTAAAACTTACTAGTGGCGGAATAGGCCCCTCATGGCACCATCATAGTTTATAAATTGATCCTCTAGAGTTAGATGTAAGTCCCAAATACAGGCTTCCTTTCAAGATTACATGTAAGTCCCTAATACATGCTTTCTTTTCTTATGATCATCTGTTAGTGATGCATCCTAGTATCATTAAAACCTACAAGTGGTAAAGTAAACCCCTCATTGCACCACTCTACTTTAAATTCTAATCTTCTATGGTTAGGTGTGAGTCCACCCCACACTAAGGATTCTATTCCTTATATTCATTTATTATTCAAGGACCAAGCCCCTTATAGCACCAACCTAACGAAATTCTAAATCAAAACCTTCCAAGTTTAGGTGTGAATCTCCTAATAGATTTTCCCTTTCTTAGAAGATTCCCTCTAGTTTATCGAGATAGGTTTGACTCCTCTTGTGTTCTCATCCCTTCTATTGGACTATAAGGAAGACTTTTAAGTCATATTAAATCCTAATCTACTAGAGGTGGACCATGCCACTTATGTCATCATCCTAATTTGAACTAAAATTTCCCTATTTTAGATTAATCCCTTTTTAGGCCCTAATCATTGTAATATCTTTGGATTTTAATGATGGCTTCAATCAATGCCAACACAAGTGATTTACATTTTATGTTTATCCCACCAATTTGGAGTTTATTTGTTGACCTTATTTTTTAGTGAGGTAAGTTTGCAAAACATCCAATTTTAATACACTATTCACTAAATTGCACTTCAAACTTCAAATTCAAACAATCAATGTGCTTTGGCATAGTGATTTCATTAATAATTTTAAAATCTATCATCTAATAGTCACCCTTATTGTCACTGACTTCCACATTCAATTTCACAATTTTAGCCAAATCAAACTTCAAATCTTGCAGTTGATAGTTACCACTGAATATAACATAGTCAACTATTCTAATATCGATAATCATCATTGATTGTCAATGTTTTGAGCATGTAAAATCTAATTTCCCTATAAATCATTAATCAAATAAAATCTACATTAAATACATGGGCTAAAACTATTGCAAACCTAAAACTTGAAATATGCAACATACAAATCCAAACCCAAAACTCCTATTTCTATAACCTATTTTTGGTCAATTTTCAATCACCTCAAAACCTAACCAAACGACCTTGGATTCATGATCAGATAATTGCATATTGATTAGGCTTATCTCTAGGATCAAACAAATTAGTTTGGTAGCATTCCAAGTTCCCTAACCTATAAAATGTAAGGCATATAAAAGTTCACGAGGGTTATTAAACCCTAAAGAACTAGTCCCAAGGCTAACCAAAAGGGGGGTAGAATATTTTAAAACAAATGATTTATGCATAAGCAATAGTAATTTCACATTAAAAAAAATTAAAGATTTTAACCCTAAAATAAATCATAGAATAATGTAAAAAATAAATGTGAAAAAGTACATAGAAAGAACACACCAGATTTATAGTGGTTCGATCAACTTGACGTATATCCACTCCCTAAAAACCTCCTTTTTAGGTATTGGACTAAAAGTAGTATCTCTCCTTTTGGCCCCACAACAAGTCAGAGAAGCTCTTACAAAATCTTTTCACCAACCCGATGAGGCAGAGTACCTCGAATTCTTTTCCTTTGAAATGTATCTATGTTGTATTATTTTTTTCTTAGTGTTGTTTGCTCCTCTTTTTGGTTCTGTCAAAAGGGGGAGAAGTTTGTTGTAGTCTTCTCTAATGTTTTCTTATGTTTAAATAGAATGCATTTCTCTTTCTATTTCGTACTGCACTTTCTTTTTTCTTATTTTGTATTGCAATTCTTTTTCTTATGTTTAAATTAAAAAAATAAAATAAAAAGAAAATGCCATTCAAACTTGCCTATAACAAATATTATTTGTCAACATCAAAAAGGGAGAGATTATTGGGATTCATGTCCCCTAGTTTGAGCTTTTGATGATGAAAAATAATATCATCTAAATATCTATTCATTGAATATCATTTGATTTCTGCTATTGCCTGTGAGTACTAACATTTCAAGAAGATCACAAATTACTCAGGACAATAGTAAGACTCAAGACTGGGTAGAGTAGGAGTGTGAGTATGAAATAATTTAATTTTCTATTTATTTTACTTTTCTTTTCTTAAGTCTGGCCACAAACTGCAGGTAAGTCTGAGCAACCATGCACACACATGGGGAGAGGGTTTTAAAAGAAAAAATATAGATTTTCTTTCTATGTTGATCGTACTGTACAATTTTATATCATATTATACGATCCTATATTGTAAAATGATTTCTACGAACAAATTGTTCTGTACGAACCCTATCGTACTGGACGTTGTGTTACTAATCTAAAACCCTAGCCATCAAAATAACCTAAGTAAGTTTTTTCAGCCGTTCGTACTGTACAAAGAAATTCGTACTGTATGATTTATTTTAAATACTTACTTAAAATTAACCCGTGATTACTGGAATAAATCAAGGCTTAATCACTGATTGGTAATCGTACGGTACGAACACGTTCGTATTGATGAACAGAGATGATTTTTTATTATCTCGGACATCATCCTAGACAATCTCTTGTCTTTGACTCATCATACTATATGATGTATATTATACCATAAGATGAAGAGAGGATGAATTTGGATAATATCGAATATCATCCAAACTGATCACTTGATTTTTTCTAATCATACAGTATGATATTGATCGTACTATATAATGTATAGAGATGATTTAGTATCAACCGGCTGTCGTCCTATACGAATAGAAGTGTTTGGACTCATACTGTATGATGTGGTATCCTACTGTAAGATTATATTTGAACTGTTCGTAAACCTTCGTACCAGGACGAAGCCTATTTATACATATCATACTGTATGATGTTAAATCGTACTATACAATAGTAATAGCTACTTTGAATATTTCAGGGATTTTGGAGCCTGTTTTATGTATCAAATTAGTAATCTATTTGAGAGAGACAGAACGAGGGGAGCATGATTAGAGAAGGAAATCTTGGGAGATAGTTATTGAGAATTTTTTAGGGTTTGAGAGAGGAAGGAGAAGGTGAGCTTGGTGAGGGAGAAAAGGTGTGAGGGAGATCACACGGTTTCTCCGATCTTGCTAAATCTTGCTCCTCCTGTGGCCCGAGAAGAACTTGTGGGAGGCTCTCTAAGGGGGAGACTCTTCTTCAT
Source organism: Dendrobium catenatum (assembly GCF_001605985.2). NCBI lineage: Eukaryota > Viridiplantae > Streptophyta > Magnoliopsida > Asparagales > Orchidaceae > Dendrobium > Dendrobium catenatum. The sequence continues at coordinate 2,892,242 of NW_021318775.1, forward strand.
CTGTGACCTTGAAGGTACTCTGCCTTCTCCAAAAGGGAGAAAAATGAGGAGGTACTCTACCGTCACTGAGAGGGTGAAAACAGTGCTTGACACTCTACCACGCCGGGTTGGTGAAAGTGAGTCTTATAAGGGCTTCTCCGCCTTGCCGACAGGGGCAAAAGGAGAGCTATAGTTTGTAATGAAGTTCCCAGAGTGGAGGACTCCGGGGAGTGGACATAGGTCATGGTTTGACCGAACAAATATAAAATTCCGGTGTGCTTTTTTTCTTATCATTTTTTATTATTTTCTTGCACTTTATTTTCATAATATTTTCTTCGTGAAAACTGTGAAAAAAAAGTATTTCATTATTGCACGTTGAGTTAAATTATTTGCCTTAGTAGGAGTTGAAGTTTCATGTCAGACAATTTTAAAACAACAAAAATTAGAACTCCTGCTTATGTTTTTAATAATTGCTACAAAGGATTCATAATTCACCCCCCCTCTTGTCAATCTAGTAATTTCAATTGGTATTAGAGCCTATTTTTAAAAATAGTGTTTTAGAAAACCTTGAAAAATGATCATGTCGTATTTTGGTAATCGTAACACTGCGGAGGGTTATTCAATAACCTGTCCACCACTTTTTTACAATATCCCGTTTGATTTCTGGAAAATTAGAATATCTAGTTTTTTAGAGTCTATTAATTACCGCATGTAGATGTTATTCAATGATGGATATGTTGCACCTTTTAAAAATGTGGATGGAGTGAAAACTCAAGTGCCTTATAATGAATGGAGCAATGAGGATAGGAAATTAGCTTAATTAAATGCGAAGTGCTTAAATTTTTTTTTCTGTGCATTAAAGTCTGAGGATTATATGAGAGTTTCTACTTGTGCTACTGGTAAGGAGATTTGAGATAGACTGTGCATCACATACGAAGGAACTAGTGATGTTAAACAGTCTAGGCTTAATATTATGTTGCATGATTATAAACTCTTCTGTATGAAACCTAGCGAAACAATATCTGACATGTACACTAGGTTCACCCAAATCGTGACATCCTTGCATGCATTTGGTAGAGAAATTTCAAATTCTAAAAAGGTTAAAAAAATTCTTAGATGATTACCTAGTTCTTATGATGCTAAAATTACTATCATCACTGAATCTAAAAATCTTAATATTTATTCTATTGATAATCTGCTTGGTTCACTCATTAGCATACAAGCAAAGAGTGAGTCAAAGGCAAAGTGATGCAGGTGAGAAGAAGGAGTGAATGGTGGCATTAAAAGCAAACAATTCAGAAAGTGACAGCTCTGCAGGGGAGGAAGAAGATGTTATAGCTTTGATGACCCAATAGTTCAAGAACTTCTTAAAGAGAAAACAAATGCGTCATCAGAACGGCTGGAATAAAGTTAAAAGCTCAAAGTTTAATAAAGTTTCATCTGATACAATTTATTTTGAGTGCAGAAAGCCAGGTCACCTTCGAGCTGATTATCTCAACTTAAAGTGCCAACCTGTTAAAGAAAAGAGCGAGGACAAAGCCAAGTATAAGAAAGGAAAAGTGAAGACACAAAAAGCTTTTGGGCCGACTCTGCCTCAGAATCATCAGAAGAAGAAGCAGAGGAGGAGGTAACAAATTTGTGTCTAATGGCTAATGATAATCTTGATAAATCGGATCAAGATGAGGTATGTCAACTTTCATATGAAGATTTATTTCTCATTTCTAAAAAAATTCATGACTCCTATAGGAAATTGAGAAAGATGCTAACTTAGTAAAAAAAATTTTGATTTAGATAGAGATCATATGCTATTTCTTGATGAGTATGATGCATTAAATAAGAAGCATATTGAACTAATTGAAATGCATGAAACCTTGAAAATCACTCATGTTGAACTAGAAGAAGCTTTTGATAGACTAGACAAACTTGCATTAGAAGTAGTTCACAGTGAGCATTTATTAAAAATAGAAGTTCATGGATTGATATATAAAAATAACACTTTTAAAGAAGAAATCAAAGAACTAGAAAAGGAAAATACATCACTCACATTAGCCCAGTCTAGCAAACCCCCAACACAGCATACATCACAAAAATTTAGGAAGAGGCATCATTACCCACATAGGTTAGTGAACCCATTTCCTGTTGTTAGGTGCTTCTCTTGTGGCATGCTAGGTCACATAGCTGGCACTTACACAACTCACCATAAGACACACTTAGTATGGAGACCTAAAGTGAATCCATCACAGCATAGCATGCATACATCTCTTTCATGCAAGTATAAGAAGGAACCCAAACTCACTTGGGTTCCCAAAGTTAATCCTTCAATGAAATTGTAGTGATGCTCTCATAAAAGACCTAGTGAGAGCATGTGGTACCTGGATAGTGGCTGCTCGTGACACATGAATGGAGATATGAAGAGGTTCATTCTACTGGAGACCAGAATTGGAGGCAAAGTAACATTGGGAGACAACACTACCAGGAAAGTGATAGGCTCAGGTATTATTGGTAATGCTAAGAATTTTTTAATTTAAAATATTTTATTAGTTGATGGTTTAAAGCATAACTTACTTAGAATTAGTTAAACGTGTGATAAAGGTTTTTACATTAAATTTCTATCTGACAAATGCCTGATTAGGTTAAATGAAAAACTTGTTTTAGAAGGAAAACGGATGAATAATGTTTACATGTTAGACCTTGATTACATTGATAGTTCAAATTCTTTTTGCCTAAAAACAATAGTTGATGACTCATGGTATTGGCATAGGAGACTATGCCATGCTAGTATGAAAACACTTAGAATTATCAATTAGAAAAACCTAGTTAGAGGTGTACCAAAGTTAGACTTTACTAAGGATCATTTATGTGATGCTTGCAAACTAGAAAAATAAGTCAAATCATCCTTTCATTAGTTAAAGATGTGATCACCTCTAGGCCATTAGAAATTCTACATATGGACTTATTTGGATATGTTAGCATAGCTAGCCTATGAGGGAAAACAATGGATTTGTGATTGTAGATGACTTCACTACATTCAGTTGGGTTAGATTCCTATCACAAAAAATGAGTCATTTGAGGAATTTATGGTATTCTCTACATGGATTCAACGAAAATTAGGTTATGAAATCTCAACAATCCATAGCGATCATGGTGGAGAGTTTCAAAATGATATATTTGAATCATTTTGCCAAGAGATAGGAATAGAACATAATTTATCTGCCCCTAGAACACCTCAACAAAATGATATAGCAGAAAACAAGAATAGAACCTTGGTAGAAGCCGCTAGGGCAATGTTAGCGGAGTACACCCTTCCTAGATACTTTTGGGTAGATGCAGTCAACACAGCATTTTATGTCTTGAATAGGGTAAACATTAGATCTAAGCTAAATAAAACTCTTTATGAACTCCTTAAGGGTAGGAAACTGAATCTTTCACACTTACATGTCTTTGGGTACAAGTGCTTCATTTTGATTAATGGCAAACTTCCCTTAGGAAAATTCAATCCCAAGTCTGATGAGGGTGTCTTCTTAGGTTATTCATCTGTATGTAAGGCCTATAGAATCTTTAATAAGAGAACCCTAGTAGTAGAAGAGTCCACCTATATAGTATTTGATGAATCAGATAAGCCCTCTGAATATAAAATTGAAGATGATGAAATAGAGGCAATTCAAGGAGTAGAGATTATGACTTTAGGAGAAAGGGTAGAACCTCAAGAAGATTTTCCTAGAGAATGACGATATTCTTCTATTCATCCTAAAAAGTTAATTTTAGGAGAACCTTCATAAGGTGTAAGAACTAGGCATGGACATAGGAAAGAGGTTAGTCATTAAGCATTTATCTCTATGATAGAACCTACAAGTATAGATCAAGTCTTAGGAGATGAATTTTTTATTCTAGGAATATAAGAAGAGATGAACCAATTCACTAGGAATGATGTTTGGGAGTTAGTCAAGAGACCTAAAGAATAAAGTGTTGTTGGAACAAAATGGGTCTTCAAAAATAAGGTGATGATTCAGGAACAATAATAAGAAATAAAGCCAGATTAGTAGCAAAGGGAAACAAAAAAATTAAGAGAATAGAATTTGAAGAAACCTTTGCCCATGTTGCTAGACTAGAATCCATAAGAATGCTCTTAGATTTTGCTTGCTTCAAGAACTTCAAACTATTTCAAATGGATGTAAAGAGTTCTTTTTTGAACGGGGTAATTAAGGAAGATGTCTATGCTGAGCAACTCCCCGGATTTGTAAGTTCACAATTTCTAAACCATGTATTCAAATTTAAAAAGGCACATTATGGATTAAAGCAAGCACCAAGAGCATGGTGCGAAAGACTTATCTCATTTGTATTGGATAGAGGATTTGAAAATGGTAGTGTAGATACTACACTCATTTTACAAAAAGTCAAAAATGAAATTCTCATTGTTCAAATCTATGTGAATGACATCTTGTTTGGATCTTCAGATAAAAATCTGTGCGATTAATTCTAAAAAATAATGTGTAATGAGTTTGAAATGAGAATGATGGGAGAACTTAACTATTTTCTTGACTTTAGTGTGAAAAAAATGGATAATAGAACATTCCTTAGCAAAATAAAATATATTAAGGATGCTCTGAAAAAATATGAAATGGATAGTGCTAAGCCCATGAACACTCCAATAAGCTCAACAATTCAATTAAATAATGATACAAATGGAAAATCAATAGATCAGAAAAAATATAGAGGAATAATTGGATCCCTTCTCTACCTGACTGCCAGTAGATCAGACATAATGTTTAGTGTGTGCCTCTGTGCCCATTTTGAAGCTGATCCTAAAGAGTCTTACCTAACTGTTGTCAAGAGAATCCTTAGGTATCTACTAGGCACCCCGAACTTAGAAATTTGGTATCCTAGGCACAATACTTCATTTAAAATCTTAGGGTACTCAGATTCTGATTTTGCAGGATATAGGATAGATAGAAAAGCACCTATGGTACCTGCCAATTCATAGGACAATCATTAGTTTCTTGGTCCAGTAGGAAGCAAAACTCAGTAGCCTTTCCACGGCCAAGGCATAATATATTGTAGTAGCAAGTTGCGTTGAACAAGTACTATGGTTAAAAAAAAAAATTCTTGATCTTGGCTTACCTGTATGAACCATCTCAATCATGTGTGACAACACAAGTGCAGTTTGAATCTCTAAAAACCCAATTCAGCTCTCTCGAACAAAACACATAGACATTAGACACCCTTTCATAAGAGATCACGTTGCTAAGGGGAAATAGAATTGCATCGCATCGCTACAGAAGATCAATTGGCTGACATATTCACAAAACTATTAGCATTCAACACCTTTAGCACCTTGAGGACTAGACTAGGTGTCATAGACATTAATGCATAAAAATAAAAATATACACACAAAAACACAAAAAATAACCTTCTAGGGCTATTCCTGATCATCACACACTCACTACACAAAACACCAAATTTGACATTTTATTATCGCATTGTACGATCCACTATCGTACTGTATGATATATGTAAATCTACACAAAACACAATGCATATGAAAATTTCGCCTCTAGTGATCGTACTGTATGATACCCATCGTCCTGTACGATATAGTTGGCAGCCATTCAATCCATATGGTATGATATTATTGATCATCGTATGGTATGATACCTCCTCTCCATACTGTATGATCCATGCTAGAGACCAGATTGGGATGAACTAACTCTGATAGGTACGATATTATTGGTGTTCGTACTGTACGATCCACCTCAGCAAAATGGATGAGAATGACTTAAAAGTGTCTGGTACGATATAATTATCGTTCGTACTATACGATACACCTGTTCGTACAGTACAAAATTTTTTGTCAAAGGTCATACCGACGACTCTTGGGACGATTAAAATCCTTCTGATCGTACTACATGATATTCATCATACTGTACGAGTTAACTATCTTTTCCCGAAAAGACCAGTCAGAACATTTATTACCCATCGTACTATGCGATAAATGATCATACTGTACGATGTTGGAAAAATTATATAAATTTGCTTCACTTATAGCTCAATTCACTCACACCTGTTCCTTCTCACCTTTCACCCAGCCTCTACAGGATGTCTAGCTCTAGCAAGGGCCGTCGCCTCGTTATGGGAAGCTCCTCTTCCTCTCACCGTCACAGTGCTCATTTCTTGAGTGCTGATAATAAGGATGTATACCACAAGTTCAAAACCTGCAAGATTACAACGTCCAAAATGCTCAATCAGCAAGCTTTAAATTTTGAGGTACTAAACCACTTCGCTTCCACCACCTTCCAGTTTTTTCTAACCCTACCTTTCCACTACAATTCCGAACTACTATGTGAATTTCTAGCAAACCTTACCTTCACTGTTGATAATACAACTTTTCACTTCTTTATCTGTCGCCAAAACATAGAGATTACCAATGCTAACATCGCCCAATATATTGTCCTATCCACTGAAGGGCCTATGGTTCGTTCCTTTCTCACAAATGAATTCGACTGGAGTGATGGTAATCATGTCCTTAGGAACGCAGCCTTTTATCAACACCAGCCACTCCTCCAATCACTCAATCGAAATGCCAGAATTATTCAACATGACCTAAGAACCTCTATAATACCCAAAGATGGCGACCGGATCAACATGACCCTGACTTTATCTATCACTACCTATCTTATCATGTCCAGCACAAAATTTAAAGAGGAAGATTTAATTATTAACTACATTCGATATATGACTTTCGTTGGCCTCCCTACTACCCACAGGAAACAAAAGCTAGCCCTTGTCCATCTTATATGATACATCCTTCAAAATAAATACTAATTAATCTATCCTGGTAAGCCCGATAATATTCCACTCTTTTATACAGATGTATATTTCCGTATTCTCTTTCATGAGGGGTAAGAGCCTGAAGAACCTGCCATTGATGATGAAGAAGGAAAAGATGCCCCAGCAGCTGCTCCTACTCGACCTCGACGGCAAGCAGTACCCCGAGCACCTGCACCTTCCTACCCTCATGATGACTTGGTCGAATTCTTCGATCAACTTCAGACTCATCTCGATACACACATATAAGAGCAACATCAGTATCATGAAGATGACATGAAATGGTTTGGGGAATGCTTTATCGTGATTGATCACCGATTTGACACAATTCTTTGCTATTTCCAACCAAACCCACCTCCACCTCCAAGTGATCAGGATCCTTTCCTTTGAAGGGTATCTGTGTTGTATTTTTTTTCTTAGTGTTATTTGCTCCTCTTTTTGGCACTGTCAAAAAGGGGAGAAGTTTATTGTAGTTTTCTCTTATGTTTCCCTATGTTTAAATAAAATGCTTTTCTCTTTCTAATTTGTACTACATTTTTTTTTATACTGTATTTTTTTTTCTTATGTTTAAATTAAAAAAAATAAAATAAAAAGAAAATGCCATTCAAACATGCCTATAACAAACATTATTTGACATCATCAAAAAAGATGAGATTGTTGGGATCCATGACCCTTAGTTTGAGCTTTTGATGAAGAAAAATAATATTGTCTAAATATCTATTCATTGAATATCATTTGATTTCTGCTATTACCTGTGAGCACTAACATTTTAGGAAGATCACAAATTACTCTAGACAACAGGAAGATATAAGATTGGGTAGAGTAGGAGTGTGAGTCTGAAATAATGTAATTTTTTATTTAATTTTTTTCTTTTCTTGAGTCTGGCCACAAACTACAGGTAAGTCTGAGAAACCATGCACATACACAGGGGAGAGGGTTTAAAAGTAAAAATATAGATTTTCTTTCTCTATTGATTATACTGTATGATTTTATATCATAATATATGATCCTATATTATAAAATGATTTCTGTGAACAGGTCATATTGTATGAATCCTATATACTGGACGATGTGTTACTAATCCAAAATCCTAGCTATCAAAATAACCTAAGTAAGTTTTTTCAGCTGTTCATACTATACGAGAAATTTGTATTGTACGATTTATTTGAAATACTTACTTAAAATTAAACCGTGATTACTAGAGTAAGTCAAGGCTTAATCACTTATTGGTAATTTTATGGTATGAACACGTTCATACTATACGATGAACATAGATGATTTTTGATCATCCCGGACATCGTCCTGGACGATCTCTTATTTTTGACTCATCATATTGAACGATGCATATCATACCATACGATGAACAAAGGACAATTTTGGATAATCCCGAATATCATCCTTATCGATCCCTTGATTTATTCTAATCATACGGTATGACATTGATTATACTATACGATGTATATAGTGATTTAATATCATCCCGGATGTCGTCCTATATGAAAAGAAGTGTTTGGACTTGTACTGTATAATGTGGTATCGTATTGTATGATTATATTTAAACAGTTAGTAAACCTTCATACTAAGATGAAGCCTATTTATACATATCATACTATACGATGTGAAATCATACTATATCATAGTAACGGCTACTTTGAATATTTCAGGGATTTTGGAGCCTATTTTGTATATCAAATTAGTAATCTATTTGAGAGAGATCGAACAAGGGGAACATGATTAGAGAGGGAATCCTTGGGAGAGAGCTATTGAGAAGTTTTTAGGGTTTGAGAGAGGAAGGAGAAGGTGAGCTTGGTGAAGGATAAGAGGTGTGAGACAGAGTTGCTCCATTCTTGCTGCATCTTGCTCCTCCTGTGGTCCGAGAAGTACTTGTGGGAGGCTCTCTACGGGGGAGGCTCTCTACGGGGGAGACTCTTCTACATCCGTGAACTTGAAGGTACTCTGCCTTCTCCAAGAGGGAGAAAAATAAGAAGGTACTCTGCCGTCGCTAGGAGGGTGAAAATAGCGCTTGGCACTCCACCACGCCGGGTTGGTGAATGTGAGTCTTTTAAGGGCTTCTCCTCCTTGCCGAGGGGGCCAAAAAGAGAGCTATAGTTTGAAGTAAAATTTCCAGAGTGAAGGACTCCGGGGAGTGGACGTAGGTCATGGTTTGATCGAACCATTATAAGATTAATATGTGCTTTTTCCTTATCATTTTTTATTATTTGCTTGTACTTTATTTTCATAATATTTGCTTGGTAAAAATTGTGAAAGAAAAAAAAAAGGATTTAATTTTTGCATGTTTAGTTAAATTATTTGCCTTCATAGTAGTTAAAGTTTCATGTTAAAAAATTTTAATAGCAAAAATTAGAACTCCTGCTTAGATTTTTAATTATTGCTACAAAGGATTCACAATTCACCTCCTTCTTGTTAATCTAGTAATTTCAATTGGTATCAGAGCATATCTTCAAAAATAGTGTTTTAGAAAACCTTGAAAAATGATCATGTCGCATTTTGGTAAGCGTAACACTGCGGAGTGTTATTCAATAACCCATCCAGTACTTTTTGATAATATCACATTTGATTTCTGAAAAATTAGAATGCCTACTTTTTTACAGTCTATTGATTACTACATGTGGATGTTAGTCAATGATGGATATGTTGCACCTTTTAAAACTATGAATAGAGTGAAAACTCAAGTGCCTTATAATGAATGGAGCAATGAGGATAGGGAATTAGCTCAATTAAATGCAAAGTGCTTAAATTACTTTCTTTATGCATTAAAGTCTGAAGATTATATGAGAGTTTCTATCTGTGCTACTTGTAAGGAGATTTGGGATAGACTGTGCATCACATACGAAGGAATTAGTGAAGTTAAAAAATCTAGGCTTAACATTCTATTGCATGATTATGAACTCTTCCATATGAAACCTAGTGAAATAATATCTGTCATGTACACTAGGTTCACCCAAATCGTGACATCCTTGCATGCATTAGGTAGAGAAATTTTAAATTCTAAAAAGGTTAACAAAATTCTTATATGATTCTAAATTACTGCCATCACTAAATCTAAAGATCTTAATTCTTATTCTATTGATAATCTGCTTGGTTCACTCATTACATACGAGGAAGGAGTGAATCAAAGGCAAAGTGATGCAGGTGAAAAGAAGAAGAAGCGAATAGTGGCATTAAAAGAAAACAATTCAGAAAGTGACAGCTCTGCAGGGAAGGAAGAAGATTATATAACATTGATGACTTGACAGTTCAAGAACTTCTTAAAGAGAAAATAAAGGTGTCATCAGAACGGCTGGAATAAAGGTAAAAGCTCAAAGTTTAATAAAGTTTCGTCTGATACAATCTTTTTTAAGTGCAGGAAGCCAGGCCACCTTCGAGCTGATTGTCCCAACTTAAAGAGCCAACCTGCTAAAGAAAAAAGTGAGGACAAAGCTAAGTATAAGAAAGAAAAAATGAAGACACAAAAAGCTTTTTGGGCTGACTCTACCTCAGAATCATCAGAAGAAGAAGCAGAGGAGGAGGTAACAAATTTGTGTCTAATGGCTAACGATAATATTGATCAATCGGAACAAGATGAGGTATGTCAACTTTCAAATAAAGATTTATTGCTCATTCCTGAAAAACTTTATGACTCGTATAGGAAATTGAAAAGATGCATGCTAGTATTAATGTTGAGTTTAGTAGTTTACAAACTGAGGATGCTAACTTAGCCAGAGAAAATTCTAATTTAGATAGAGATCATATGCTACTTCTTGATGAGTATGATGCATTAAATAAGAAGCATATTGAAATAACTGAAATGCATGAAACCTTGAAAACCACTCATGTTGAACTAGAAGAAGCTTTTGATAGACTAGACAAACTTGCCATAGAAGAAGATCACAGTGAGCATTTATTAAAAATAGAAGTTCATGGATTGACATATCAAAACAACACTTTAAAGAAAAAGTCAAAGAACTAGAAAAACAAAATGTATCACTCATATTAGCCAGTCTAGCAAACCCCCAACACAGCATGCATCACACAACTTTAGGAAGAGGCATCACCACCCACATAGGTTAATGAACCCATTTCCTGGTGTTAGGTGCTTCTCTTGTGGCATGCTAGGTCACATAAACGGCACTTGCACAATTCACAATAGGACACACTTAGAATGGAGACCTAAAGTGCATCCATCATAGTATAGCATGCATACATCTCATTCATGAAAGCATAAGTAGGAATCCAAACTCACATGGGTCCCCAAATCTAATCCTTCAATGAAATTGTAGGGATGTTCTCATAAAAGGCCTAGTGAAAGAATGTGGTACATGGATAGTGGCTGCTCGTGACACTTGACTGGAGATATGAAGAAGTTTATTCTACTAGAGACCAGAACTGGAGGCAAAGTAACATTGAGAGACAACACTACCAGAAAAGTGATAGGCTCATATATTGTTGGTGATGCTAAGAATTTTTTAATAAAAAAATGTTTTGTTAGTTGATGGTTTGAAGCATAACTTACTTAGTATTAGCCAACTGTGTGATAAAGGTTTTGATATTAAATTTTTGTCTCACAAATTCATGATTAGGTTAAATGAAAAACTTGTTTTAGAAGGAAAATGAATGAACAATATTTACATGATAAACCTTGATTGCATTGAAAGTTCAAATTCTTTTTGCCTAAAAACAATAGTTGATGACTCATGGTTATAGCATAGGAGACTATGCCATGCTAGTATGAATACAATTAAAAATTTCACTTAGAAAAATCTAGTTAGAGGCGTACCTAAGTTAGAATTTACTAAGGATCAGTTATGTCATGCTAAGCCCATGAACACTTAGTATTCCAAATAAAATATATTAAGGATGTTCTGAAAAAATATGAAATGGATAGTGCTAAGCCCATGAACACTCCAATGAGCTCAACAATTCAATTAGATAATGAAACTAACGGAAAATCAGTAGATCCGAAAAAATATAGAGGAATGATTGGATTCCTTCTCTACCTGACTACTAGTAGACCAGACATAATATTTAGTATGTGCTTCTGTGCCCGTTTTCATGTTGATCCTAAAGTGTCTCACCTAACTGCGGTCAAGAGAATCCTTAGGTATCTACTAGGCACCCCGAACATATAAATTTGGTATCCTAGGCACAGTGCTTCCTTTGAAATCTTAGGGGACTCAGATTTTGATTTAGCAGGATGTAGGATGGATAGAAAAAGAACCTCTGTTACCTGCCAATTCATAGGACAATCATTAGTTTCTTGGTCCAATAGGAAGCAAAACTCACTAGCCCTTTCCACTGCCAATGCAGAATATATTATAGTAGGAAGTTGCGTTGCATAAGTACTATGGTTAAAACAACAAATTCTTGATCTTGGCCTACCTGTAGGAACCATCTCAATCATGTGCGAAAATATAAGTACATTTTGCATCTCTAAGAACCCAATTCAGCACTCTCAAACAAAACACATAGAAAATAGATACCATTTCATAAGAGATCACGTTGCTAAGGGGGATATAGAATTACATCACATTGCTACATTAGATCAATTGGCAGACATATTCAAAAAACCACTAGCATTCGACACCTTTAGCACCATGAGGACTAAACTAGGTGTTATAGACATTAATGCATAAAAACACACACACACACACAGACAAAAACACAAAAAACAAATCTTCTAAGGCTATTCCTGATCATCACACACTCCCTACTCAAAACCACCAAAGTTGACATTTTATTATGGTACTGTACGATCTACTTTCTTTCTATGTGATATATGTAAATCTACACAAAATACAACCCATATGCAAATTTCTCCTCTAGTGATCGTACGGTACAATACCCATCATCCTGTACGATATAGTTGGCAGACATTCAATCCGTCTGGTACGATATTATTGATCATCATATGGTACGATACCTCCTCTTCATATTGAACGATCCACATCAACGATCGGATTGAGAGGAACTAACTCTGTTTTATATGATATTATTTATGTTCGTACTGTACGATACCTCCACTTCACACTGTATGATCCACCTCAGCAAAACAGATGAGAATGACTTAAAGGTGTCTGGTATGATATAATTATCATTTGTACTGTACAATACACCTATTCATACAGTACGAAACTTTTTGTCAAAGGTCGCACCGACGACACTCGGGACGATCAAAATCCTTCTGATCGTACTGTACGATATTCATCGTACTGTATGAGTTAACTATCTTTACCCGAAACGGCCCATCAAAACATTTATTACCCATCGTACTGTAAGATAAATGATCGTATTGTACGATGTTGGAAAAATTCTATAAATTTACTTCACCTACAGCTCACTTCACTCATACCTATTCCTTCTCACCTTTCACTCAGCCTCTACGCGATGTTTAGCTCTAGCAAGCGAGGTTGCCTCATTATGGGAAGCTCATCTTCCTCTCACCATCACAGTGCTCATTTCTTGAGTGCTGATAATGAGGATGCGTACAAAGTATTTAAGATCTCTTTAAGTGTGTGTGTTTTAATTCACTCAATTTACAATCACTCACTTTCAAGTTTATTTCAAGGAAAAGTACAAGCTACAAATCATAGAGTATTTCATGATGAATTGATTTTGAAGTCTTCGTTTGTCTGGAATTCGATTGTCTTGAAACGTTAGTCCACAAAAGAGCAAAAATAAACCTTCCAAAAAATGTTAGGAGATAACAACACATAAAATAATAATATTTGGAATCATCAAAACTATACAAGTTGCAAGAATGTAAAACATGTAAATAGAAACTTTCCTAACAATCTCCCCCTTTTTGATGATGGCAAAACAATTATTGTTTGTATAATTTGAAATTCTAAGAACCTAAACTCCCCCTGAAATGATGAACTCATGAAAATAAGGAGGCATTTGAATTCAAAAAAAAAAATTTCAAAATTTTTATACAACACAAAATAACACAAAAGACAAAATAAAAACAATCAAACACACATACGAAAACAAACGATAAAATAAAAAACATAAAAATATACAAGTCACGAATACACAAGACATAACAAATAATTTCTCCCCTTTTTGACAACATCAAAAAGTGAAGAAGAAAAAGACTAGAAATGTAAGCAGACATATGAAAATCATTTAAAAATTTAACCTTTAAAGTGATTGACATAAGATATGCAAATAAAATTAAAACATTAGCCAAATCATAAAATTCATAGAATTTAAGAAGAGAAATAACATAGAAACTAAAAAGAATTTATCAAAACATGAGTATATTTAGACATTTAAGATAGAGAAAATCATTGTAAAAATGATGATATAAAAATTTTATATTTCA
>NW_021318775.1:2907512-2916379 GCF_001605985.2 Dendrobium catenatum
ATGAGAACCCACGGTGCTCGGGTTTGTTGGAGTTCGATCGTCTCGGCGAGGCAGTAGAGAATTTGTTTGACGTATCTTTCCACCGTTTCATCGTATTCCCAATCGGGTTCGTAGAAAGGAGAGAGGAGACTGTCGATCGCTCCTTTCGATCGCTCCTTGGGCGTTGTAAGCAAAGCCGTGATCAAGCTCCGGATCGGCCATGCATGATCATGGACAGATCTCAGCGTCGTGGAGGTTTAAGGTTAATGAACCGTCACCTAGGACAGGTGCAGCCAAGAGGGTGAAGAGAGAGGGGGGGAGGAGAGCTCGGGTTGGAGGTGGTGGGGAGAGGGGAAAGAAGGGGCGGCTTGGTTGTGGTGGGATTAGGAAGGAGTAATAGAAAATCTGAAATTAATTCTAAGATTTAGTGAAATTGGATGGAAGGATTTGAATTTGAATTCAATTTCAAATAAAAGGATTAATGGGAGGTGAAGAGTTATGAGAGGTAATTAGAGAGTCTTGATTGAGTGCAATTAATTAAAATTGGAGAGAGAGAGAGAGAGGGGGGGACATTAAAGGGGGCCGGCCATATAGAGGGAGGATGGAGGGGATTTGTGTTAATTAGGTGGGCCCACAATGGAATAAACAAATATTAAATCAAATCTGAACTTAACTTCAGATTTTATCTAATTAGTAAGTTTCCTAAATAGTTTCTAGCAATAGGAAAGATTTTGAATCCAATTAAATTAATTGAATTTTCAAAAAGGAAACTTTCCTAATTGGCTAGGAGGAAATTTAGGAGAGGAAATCAAGACAATTGAATTTGAATTTTCAAATTATGTGAGCAAGAGGGAGGCCGGCGGGTGGCTTGGGTACGATGGGGGCTGGGTGGATTCCGGCCGGCGGCTTGGTGGTTGGCCGGCGGGTGGGGCGGCCAAGGAGGCCGGCGGGTTGGGGTGGGGCTTGGTAGTGGTGGGGATGTAAGGAGGGGAGGTGGTTGTGGCCCGTCGGGTAGTGAGGAAGGAGGGGAGCTCGGGAGGTGGAAATTGGGGGAAGGGAAGAAGAAGAGATAGAGGGAAACCAAGAGCTCATCCGCAGAGGTTGTTGGGTACTTCGATTGAGCCTCTCCAAGGCTTCACCACTCTCTAGAACTCACATAGAGATCCAAAACAAAAGCTAAAATTTCATATTAATATTCATCATCAATTACAATGCAATAGGTCTCCTATCAATAGGTCAAAATGAAAGAAAACTATAAAGACATAAATGCCCTCGGGGCTACAATAGCGACTCAATACCCACAGGGGTAAACTAAGAAAAATAGAAAAATGCAAGAATAAATAAAATACAAGGTATATCAAAATAAAGACTTTGGATCGTAGCCGTCGATCTCCGGCTACGACGACGGTACACATGTTGAAATCTGATATCCTCATCATTCTCCCTGGGTGGGAGAAAGCTCGACCCCGTCGAGTAAGCATCCCTAGAAGTCTCATACTACTCCAGTAGGTCAGGGTCCAATATCTACAGCTCATCCCGGTCGATCCACGCGTTCTCCATCTCCGGCTTCCCTGTCCATTGAACTAGATACCTTTGGCGACCACCATCTTTAGTGGAAATAATTTCATCACTATGTATTGCCTCAATCT
This sequence comes from Dendrobium catenatum, assembly GCF_001605985.2. Taxonomy (NCBI): domain Eukaryota; kingdom Viridiplantae; phylum Streptophyta; class Magnoliopsida; order Asparagales; family Orchidaceae; genus Dendrobium; species Dendrobium catenatum. Next base: position 2,909,141 of record NW_021318775.1, read on the forward strand.
TCTCCGCAGAGGGTAAAGTAGGAATGTTTGGGAGTGGAGGTAGGCTGGGGTTCTCACCAGGTGGGGTCACACAAGGCTCAGTATGTAGTGGATTGGTGGGGTTAAACTCTGGACCCTCAAAGGCTACAAGATCTTCAATGTTAAATGAAGGATAAATGTTAAAACCCTCGGGGAGGTCTAGCATATAAGCATTATTATTTATTTTGAATGTTATTTTGAAAGGTCATGCGCTTCTCGCATGTAATTTTTTAAGGGACCGGCTCCAGACGAATCCGAACAATTATAAAGTTTTTCACTTCAAATTCTTTAAATCGTTTCTTGAGGTCTGCAGTATGTTTATAGTTAGCATTGCTTTGTTCGATCTTTTTATTAATTTCCTTATGCAATTCTTGTAGATGTGATGCAAATGCAGATGCTGAAATTGATAGTAGCCTAAACCTACCTAACAACAACAACAACAACATCAAGCCTTTATCCCACTAGGTGGGGTCGGCTACATGAATCCTTTTTCTCCATTGTGTCCTATTAAAACTCAAATTCTCATTTAAATATAATAAAGAAAGGTCATTCCTAATATTTTCCAACCAAGTCTTTTTAGATCTACCCCTACCATTCTTAACATAAGTCAAATCTAATACCTCTACTCTCCTAACCGGGTCATTGGTGGCCACCGTTTTATGTGACCAAACCATCTAAGGCGACTCTCTCTAATCTTATCATCTACCATAGCTACTTTAACCTTTTAACGTATATGCTCATTTCGTACCCTATTTCTAAGGGTAAAGCCACTCATCCACCTGAGCATCCTCATCTCTGCCACACCTAACTTAGTATTATGCTTCTCTTTTAATGGCCAACATTTGGCATCATAAAGCATTGCAGGCCTCACTACCATCTTATAGAATTTTCCCTTAAGTTTGAAGGGTACATTTCTATCATATAACAAGCCCGATGCCTCCTCCACTTCAACCATCCAACTTGAATTCTGCTGATAATATCCCCATCTATTTCACCATCAATCTGAACAATAGATCCAATATATCTAAAACATGTACTCTTATTAATGAATTGATCGCCCAAAGTCACAATCCTGACACTAGGTCTATTACTATTAAAATTACACTCTCTATATTGCGTTTTAGATCTACTCAAGAGAAAAGCTTTAGACTATAAGGTTGACCTCCATAATTAAAGTTTACCTTCTAACTCCCTCTCTAGTCTTATCAACAAGAAGAATATCAAATTGATGAACAATTGACTAAGAAGAATATTGACAAGCCGATTATCATCAATGTATGGAATAGAAAACCGTACATCAAATTGAATTTTCAAGGAGATGAAGCGATTTTCACTGAAGATGGTAAGGCTATTCAATTAAACAAAGAAGATGAATTAAAAAATGTGAATCTACTGGGGAAGTCTCTAGTTTGCAAGGTGTTTGGGAAAGATATAAAATCACAAGATGTTTCATGGGAACTCAGGAGACAATGGGCCCAATTTGATAAATTCCATTTTACAACTTTAGGAATGGGATGGTTTTTTTGTTCAATTAAAACTAGCAAATCCATGGAAGGAGTCCCAACGGGAGGGCCACGGTTCATTAATGAGCATATCATTGGAATGAAAAGATGGTTGCCGGAATTCTCACAGTCTTCTATGAAAGGTCTTACATCGCCCATCTAGATGTGAATGCCGCAATTACCTTTGCAATGCTCGGATGAAAACAATATAGCAAGGATAGCAGATGCAGTAGGGACACCATTAATATTGGATGGCAACATGTTCAGTTGGGGAAGAAGAGAATTCCCCAGGGTTAGCATTCGAATTAAGCTTGATCAAAAGCTACCAGCTGGTATGTGGGTAGAAAGCATGGGAGGAAGATTTTATCAGAAATTCGAATTTGAAAGAATTTCAAATTTTTGCTTTGATTGTGGTAAAATCGGACATGTAAGGGATCACTGTAACAAAGCAAATTCTGTTGAAGACAGGAACTCGATGAAGGAGACATCCTGGGATCCGTAACATCGTAATGCAGAAGATGGAAAGAAGGTCTATGGCCCTTGGGTACTGGTGAACAATAAGAGAAAGAAACAAAATGTTTTTTATAATAAGGAGATGACAAGGAAAAATGTTGATAGGAAGACTCAGAACAAAAACACTTGGAGAATTATGTCGAATAATGTGAATTTAGAAAAAATGGGCAAGCCAAGCAGTTACCTGATTGAAAATCTTCCAAAGCCTCAAACTCATTTAGGTCTCTTAAATGAATAAGGAGAGATTATTAATGAAAATGTTGTTGACATTAAGTCTAAATGTGATGATCTTGAGAATCATCATCATGACTGCATGGAAGATAACAAGACAGAAATTCCAGAGGGAAATATTATAAACAGGACTGAGCAAGGGGTGAAACTTTTAATTAACCCTTTTGAAATTCTGGAAGAAATTGATGAAGATCAAAATGTGAAGGGTTTGAAATAAGAGATAGAGGATAAAGATGGAAATATTAGGGATGTTTTGGAAATAAAACACCCTACTTTCAAAGAACAAGTGGAAGACAGCATGATATCTGTAAAGGTGGCTAGTGGTAAAACCAAACTAGCTAAGGAAATGAAAATGCTTGGACCCATTAAAGGGAAACATAGAACAAGGAAAGGTGAGGGAGGAGGTGAAAAGGTAGGAACCTTAAACCAAAAACCTGTTTAAATGTTTTCTATTTTAGTATGGAATTGTAGGGGAGGTAGGAAGAAAGTAGCCTCCATTACTTAAGAAATATGATAATTGAAAATGGTTTGTTTTTTATTGTCTTAGTAGAAACAAAAATGAAAAATTTGAGTGGATAGGATGTCAGAAGGATGGTGGGAAATGATTCGGAGTTCCATCATGAAGCGGCTTCAGGAACTTCAGGAGGAATCCTTGTTCTATGGAAATACAGAACTTCTTCATTCAAGGTAACTGCTTTTTCTAAATAGTGCATTATTGGTGAGCTTATTACTCCAGTAGGAAAGAGGGTCAAAGTTTGCATTGTTTATGGCAATAAAAGCTTGTATGATATAAGGAAATTATGGGAAATGATTGAAGATAACATGAACTGTGAAGAAACATGTATAGTTGGAGGTGATTTCAATTGCCTAATGAATAACAGTGAAAAGTTTGGGGGAAAAAAGTTTGTGTTTTCTCAAGGCACGCAAGAAATGAAGGAATTCATGACTAAAAATTACTACCATGATATTGGGTTTAATGGACCCAATTAAACTTGGTGTAACAACAAAGATGGGCTTGCTAGAATCTGGGAAAAAGGTTAGATAGAATTTGGCAGAATTCTAAAGCTATTATTGAGTTTTGAAATGCAGTCATCAAGCATCTACCAAGATTCTCTTCGGACCATTACCCTATTCTTCTCCAGTTAGAAGATAAAGCAAGACATTACAACAAAGAGCTCAAGTTTGAAAATGTATGGTACTCGTATGAGGCAGCTAAAGGTATCATTAACAAATCCTGAAAAAAAAATGATTTTGGTAATGCTAATGAAATTTTACAAAGAAATATTAAAAGGTCTCTAAAGAACCTTTATTATTGGAGTAAAAACAAGTTAAAGGAGCTGAAATTGATAAATCAGGTGCTTAAACAGGAGATTTTGGAATTTCAAAACATAGAAGCATCGGAAGGAGGCTTGAACCAGGGAGATCTAATTCTACTAAGAAGCAAAGTAGCAGAATTTAATTCAAACTTGGATAGAATCACTATTTGGTGGAGACAAAGATCAAAATTACTGTGGATGGATGAAGGTAGGAAGAACATTAGATATTATCATATTTATGCTACTGCCAAGAAGAGAAGCAATCAAAACAGCAAACTGCTCGGGAGGATGGTTCGTTGGAGTCAAATCATGAAGATATCCATAAAATTTTAGAGAATTATTTCACAAAAAAGTGGTGTAAACGTAGATGTGATTTGAAGAATTGGCCAAAGTTTAAATGTTCCGAATGCATTCAGGATAACGTGAGGAATATTCTAGAAGCAGAATTCACTATTGAAGAGCTGAAAACAACACTAAAGAATATGGGAAACAATAAATCACCTGGAGCTAATGGTGCTAATGCCTACTTTTTCAAGAATTATTAGAACATTGTGGAAGGAACAACATGGAATGCTATTAATAAGTTTTTCAAAACAGGGGAGATGCCAAAGCAATGGAAAGAATCGGTGGTTGTGCTGATTCCAAAAATCCAGAATGCTAAAGAATGTTCCAAGTTCAGGCCAATTTGCCTTTGCCAAACGATTTACAAGATGGCTGCATGTATGATTCTCACTAGATTCAAAAAATTGCCTTCCGGTTGTAATTTCTGAATTCCAGGGTGCTTTTATCCCGGGCAGAAGTATTTTGGACAACTGTCTTATGGCACAGGAAATTATTTGAAAAATGAAATCATCTGTTGCTAAGTCGGGTTTTTTCCTCCTTAAGCTTGACATGGAACAAGCATACGACTACATGTGTTGCGAAACACTTGAGCAGGTTTCGAAATTAACGGGTTTTCCAGACATATTAACAAAGCTGATTCTACAATGTGTTTCAAACCCAAAATTCTTTGTAGTTATTAATAGCAGAAGAACTGAGTGGATTAAGGCTCAATGCAGCTTCAGGCAGGAGTGTTCGCTGTCTCCAAGCCTGTTCATATTATGCTCGGATGTTCTATCTAAAGCTCTTAATGAATATAAGATGAAGTTGGAGATGAAACTAGCAACGAATAAAGAGAAAATTACACATTTACTGTTCGCAGATGATGTTTTGGTGACGGCGGAAGCTTACAGTAAAAATGTGAGAAGGTTGAAGAATATTTTCAAAAGCTACTGCAACTGGACGGGCCAAGCAATCAACTCTCAAAAATCTATGGTGTTATATAGAAGGAATGTCTCTAAAAGAAGAAGAAGAAAGCTGAATAAAATTATTTGTTATAAAGAAGTCAAAGAATTCTACTATCTGGGTATTAAATTGGCTCTTAGAAGAATTAAAGCTAAAGATTACAGCAGCACCATTGAGAAAGCAATGTGTAAACTCAATTCTTGGGGAGCTTGGTGGCTATCACCGGCTGGAAAAATTCTTCTCATCAGAACTACCTACTCGAGCATGATATCTTATTAGGTAGTTCACTCTCTCATTCCTAAAAGCATTTTAATGAAAGTTGATAAAATTTGTAGGAATTTTTTGTGGCACTAAGATAATGGCAAACAAGGTTTGCATTATATTGCTTGGAACACTCTATGTTTACCCACCAGTTTAGGGGGGGTTGGAACCCATGGAGTTGTGGAGAGACAAGGTCCATTAAGGTCAAGAATAGCGTGGATGTTCTTACAGAATAAGAACTCTCTGCTCTATAAAATTCTGTACAAAAAATAGTTGGTCATAAAATATGGGATGAAGGCATGAAGAGAGGAGCTATTACTGCATGAAAAATTATCAAAGAAGGTATTGATTACCTGAAACCAGTTGTTAGATGGAGTGTGAATAATGGTAGTAGTATCAATATTACTACAAATAATTGGATATTAGATAGATGCCTCAACAGATGGCCTGCTACATGCAACACGTTTGACCTTACAGATAAGAAGGTGTCCTTTCTTATGGATGAAGAGGGTAATTAGAATTCAAAAAAATTATCAGAATTCTTTTCAAGAGATATGATAGAACATATACAGCAAATGGAGAAAGGGGTGAATAGAATAGAAGATAGAGTTGAGCTTATTCAGACCAATATAGGGAAAATAGTTTCAGCATTAAGTGTAGAAACTAACAGAGTACACTATGATAGTAAGTACATCATGTATAAGTGGCTAAAAAATTTTAAATTGGACCAGAAAGTTTATCTGTTCTGGTGGAGAGCATTGAATAGTGCCTTACCAACGAAGGAGTGGTTATACTATAGAAGATTGGCGAATACCAATGATTGTCTGAGAGGTTGTCAGGAGAAAGAAGACACAGAGCACATTATCATTAAGTGTAGCAAGTTGATGGTTTTATTACAGAAACTGAGAAGTTATGGTTTCAATGTCCCTTCATTTCAAAAGCTAGAAGAATTTATTTTAACATTAAAACAGAACACTGATATGGGACTTGTGAAGATCTATGCTTTGGCGGTTTATTACATTTGGAGATCACGGAATGTGGTCAGGCACAATAATGCTGAAATTCCTATTGCTTACATAGCTGCATAAATCATTTCCCATGTTTCTTACCTTCAGTCAAATCCAACTGAGAAGAACTGGAGCACCAACCAGACGTTGCTGTCCAAATCTTGGTGTCCCCCTCCCCGAAGGTTGGATTAAGCTGAACATTGATGCGGCTCTGACCGTGAATAACAGGGCTGGTATAGCAGGAGTACTTAGAGATTGCAAAGGTAGAATGTTATGTGCATATGGTAGAAAATTAATTCATTGGGACATAGCATATCTGGAACTTAATGTTATTCTTTCCTTTGGAAACTACATTCAAAACTGGTTTTGTGAATACAATGGAATAATCATTAAGGGAGACAGTGTGAATAGCATAAAGTTGCTCCAAGATACAATCAACATGAAGACCACTAAAGGTACGAAATCGGATCTTTCATTCTTACAAGTTTTCAACAACGTCATATTCCTTTTTTCCCATGGAGATTGCAATAAAATGGCTGATTTTTGTGCTAAGTTTGCTTTGTTAGGTAATTTCTTTTGGGACTCTTTTATTGAAACAGATCTTCCTACAAGTTTCTTACACTTGTTTAGGAAGGACTGCCCCTTGTAATTTTTTTTTCCCGTTTATGCATAGTGCATTTCTATTCAAAAAAAAAAAAGAAGAATATCATCAGGAAAAAGCATATACCAAGGTACATCCTCTTGCAAATGTCTAGTGAGAACATCCATGACTAAAGCAAAAACGATATGGGCTTAAGGCTGATCCTTAATGTAACCCAACTAAATTAGGGAAATACTTGGTCAATCCACCTGGTGTTTGAACACAAGTAATAGCTCATGCATACATATCTTTAATGATTTGAATATAAGCATTATTGACTCCTTTCTTTTCAAGAACTCTCCATAGCACTTCTCTTGGAACTTTATCTTATGTTTTTTCCAAATAAATAAATATCATATGTAGATCCTCCTTATTTTCTCTATATTTCTCCATCAAACTTCTTAATAAATGTATGGCTTCCATAGTCGACCTACCCGACATGAATCCAAATTGATTTTGAGAAACAT